>NW_026698487.1:0-38246 GCF_030435755.1 Ochotona princeps
GGTGTGTGAAGTTAGTGTGCCAAATGGAGTTGTTCTCCCACAAGAACCACTCGGCTGATCCTTCTTCAATATGCCCTTCACCAACATGCAGTGTTTCCTTGATTGAATTAGCTCTCACACCAATATTTGCGTCTAGAGCCTTTGCATTGAGGGCTATCTGAAAACGGCTGTGGCGCTGAAGTTGCCTGTGAATGTGGAGTTGGTGGCATGTGAAACCCGCATGTGGAGCATTCGTTTGTGTGGGATGCTCTACCAGGTTCATTCTTAGATAATGCACTCAAAGGGCACTAAACATAGAGTGTGAAAACTGAGTTTCCTTGAGAGCTGCTTGGAAGCCTGATGGTGTGTGAAGTTAGTGAGCCAAATGGAGTTGTTCTCTCACAAAAACCACTCGGCTGATCCTTCTTCAATATGCCCTTCACCAACATGCAGTGTTTCCTTGATTGAATTAGCTCTCACACCAATATTTGCGTCTAGAGCCTTTGCATTGAGGGCTATCTGAAAACGGCTGTGGCGCTGAAGTTGCCTGTGAATGTGGAGTTGGTGGCATGTGAAACCCGCATGTGGAGCATTCGTTTGTGTGGGATGCTCTCCAAGCTTCATTTGATTCCTAGGCACTCAAAGGGCACTAAGCATAGAGTGTGAAAACTGAGTTTCCTTGAGAGCTGCTTGGAAGCCTGATGGTGTGTGAAGTTAGTGAGCCAAATGGAGTTGTTCTCCCACAAGAACCACTCGGCTGATCCTTCTTCAATAAGCCCTTAAGCAACATGTAGTGTTTCCTTGATTGAATTAGCTCTCACACCAATATTTGCGTCTAGAGCCTTTGCATTGAGGGCTATCTGAAAACGGCTGTGGCGCTGAAGTTCCTGTGAATGTGGAGTTGGTGGCATGTGAAACCCGCATGTGGAGCATTCCTTTATGTGGGATGCTCTCCAAGCTTCATTTCAGTCCTAGGCACTCAAAGGGCACTAAGCATAGAGTGTGAAAACTGAGTTTCCTTGAGAGCTGCTTGGAAGCCTGATGGTGTGTGAAGTTAGTGTGCCAAATGGAGTTGTTCTCCCACAAGAACCACTCGGCTGATCCTTCTTCAATATGCCCTTCACCAACATGCAGTGTTTCCTTGATTGAATTAGCTCTCACACCAATATTTGCGTCTAGAGCCTTTGCATTGAGGGCTATCTGAAAACGGCTGTGGCGCTGAAGTTGCCTGTGAATGTGGAGTTGGTGGCATGTGAAACCCGCATGTGGAGCATTCGTTTGTGTGGGATGCTCTACCAGGTTCATTCTTAGATAATGCACTCAAAGGGCACTAAACATAGAGTGTGAAAACTGAGTTTCCTTGAGAGCTGCTTGGAAGCCTGATGGTGTGTGAAGTTAGTGAGCCAAATGGAGTTGTTCTCCCACAAGAACCACTCGGCTGATCCTTCTTCAATATGCCCTTCACCAACATGCAGTGTTTCCTTGATTGAATTAGCTCTCACACCAATATTTGCGTCTAGAGCCTTTGCATTGAGGGCTATCTGAAAACGGCTGTGGCGCTGAAGTTGCCTGTGAATGTGGAGTTGGTGGCATGTGAAACCCGCATGTGGAGCATTCCTTTATGTGGGATGCTCTCCAAGCTTCATTTCAGTCCTAGGCACTCAAAGGGCACTAAGCATAGAGTGTGAAAACTGAGTTTCCTTGAGAGCTGCTTGGAAGCCTGATGGTGTGTGAAGTTAGTGAGCCAAATGGAGTTGTTCTCCACAAGAACCACTCGGCTGATCCTTCTTCAATATGCCCTTCACCAACATGCAGTGTTTCCTTGATTGAATTAGCTCTCACACCAATATTTGCGTCTAGAGCCTTTGCATTGAGGGCTATCTGAAAACGGCTGTGGGGCTGAAGTTCCTGTGAATGTGGAGTTGGTGGCATATGAAACCCGCATGTGGAGCATTCCTTTATGTGGGATGCTCTCCAAGCTTCATTTCAGTCCTAGGCACTCAAAGGGCACTAAGCATAGAGTGTGAAAACTGAGTTTCCTTGAGAGCTGCTTGGAAGCCTGATGGTGTGTGAAGTTAGTGTGCCAAATGAAGTTGTTCTCCCACAAGAACCACTCGGCTGATCCTTCTTCAATATGCCCTTCACCAACATGCAGTGTTTCCTTGATTGAATTAGCTCTCACACCAATATTTGCGTCTAGAGCCTTTGCATTGAGGGCTATCTGAAAACGGCTGTGGCGCTGAAGTTGCCTGTGAATGTGGAGTTGGTGGCATGTGAAACCCGCATGTGGAGCATTCGTTTGTGTGGGATGCTCTACCAGGTTCATTCTTAGATAATGCACTCAAAGGGCACTAAACATAGAGTGTGAAAACTGAGTTTCCTTGAGAGCTGCTTGGAAGCCTGATGGTGTGTGAAGTTAGTGAGCCAAATGGAGTTGTTCTCCCACAAAAACCACTCGGCTGATGCTTCTTCAATATGCCCTTCACCAACATGCAGTGTTTCCTTGATTGAATTAGCTCTCACACCAATATTTGCGTCTAGAGCCTTTGCATTGAGGGCTATCTGAAAACGGCTGTGGCGCTGACGTTGCCTGTGAATGTGGAGTTGGTGGCATGTGAAACCCGCATGTGGAGCATTCCTTTATGTGGGATGCTCTCCAAGCTTCATTTCAGTCCTAGGCACTCAAAGGGCACTAAGCATAGAGTGTGAAAACTGAGTTTCCTTGAGAGCTGCTTGGAAGCCTGATGGTGTGTGAAGTTAGTGAGCCAAATGGAGTTGTTCTCCCACAAGAACCACTCGGCTGATCCTTCTTCAATATGCCCTTCACCAACATGCAGTGTTTCCTTGATTGAATTAGCTCTCACACCAATATTTGCGTCTAGAGCCTTTGCATTGAGGGCTATCTGAAAACGGCTGTGGCGCTGAAGTTCCTGTGAATGTGGAGTTGGTGGCATGTGAAACCCGCATGTGGAGCATTCCTTTATGTGGGATGCTATCCAAGCTTCATTTCAGTCCTAGGCACTCAAAGGGCACTAAGCATAGAGTGTGAAAAATGAGTTTCCTTGAGAGCTGCTTGGAAGCCTGATGGTGTGTGAAGTTAGTGAGCCAAATGGAGTTGTTCTCCCACAAGAACTACTCGGCTGATCCTTCTTCAATATGCCCTTCACCAACATGCAGTGTTTCCTTGATTGAATTAACTCTCACACCAATATTTGCGTCTAGAGCCTTTGCATTGAGGGCTATCTGAAAACGGCTGTGGCGCTGAAGTTGCCTGTGAATGTGGAGTTGGTGGCATGTGAAACCCGCATGTGGAGTATTCGTTTGTATTGGATGCTGACCAAGCTTCATTTCAGTCCTAGGCACACAAAGAGCACTAAGCATAGTGTGTGAAAACTGAGTTTCCTTGAGAGCTGCTTGGAAGCCTGATGGTGTGTGAAGTTAGTGAGCCAAATGGAGTTGTTCTCCCACAAGAACCACTCGGCTGATCCTTCTTCAATATGCCCTTCACCAACATGCAGTGTTTCCTTGATTGAATTAGCTCTCACACCAATATTTGCGTCTAGAGCCTTTGCATTGAGGGCTATCTGAAAACGGCTGTGGCGCTGAAGTTCCTGTGAATGTGGAGTTGGTGGCATGTGAAACCCGCATGTGGAGCATTCGTTTGTGTGGGATGCTCTCCAAGCTTCATTTCAGTCCTAGGCACTCAAAGGGCACTAAGCATAGAGTGTGAAAACTGAGTTTCCTTGAGAGCTGCTTGGAAGCCTGATGGTGTGTGAAGTTAGTGAGCCAAATGGAGTTGTTCTCCCACAAGAACCACTCGGCTGATCCTTCTTCAATATGCCCTTCACCAACATGCAGTGTTTCCTTGATTGAATTAGCTCTCACACCAATATTTGCGTCTAGAGCCTTTGCATTGAGGGCTATCTGAAAACGGCTGTGGCGCTGAAGTTCCTGTGAATGTGGAGTTGGTGGCATGTGAAACCCGCATGTGGAGCATTCCTTTATGTGGGATGCTCTCCAAGCTTCATTTCAGTCCTAGGCACTCAAAGGGCACTCAGCATAGAGTGTGAAAACTGAGTTTCCTTGAGAGCTGCTTGGAAGCCTGATGGTGTGTGAAGTTAGTGTGCCAAATGGAGTTGTTCTCCCACAAGAACCACTCGGCTGATCCTTCTTCAATATGCCCTTCACCAACATGCAGTGTTTCCTTGATTGAATTAGCTCTCACACCAATATTTGCGTCTAGAGCCTTTCCATTGAGGGCTATCTGAAAACGGCTGTGGCGCTGAAGTTGCCTGTGAATGTGGAGTTGGTGGCATGTGAAACCCGCATGTGGAGCATTCGTTTGTGTGGGATGCTCTACCAGGTTCATTCTTAGATAATGCACTCAAAGGGCACTAAACATAGAGTGTGAAAACTGAGTTTCCTTGAGAGCTGCTTGGAAGCCTGATGGTGTGTGAAGTTAGTGAGCCAAATGGAGTTGTTCTCCCACAAAAACCACTCGGCTGATTCTTCTTCAATATGCCCTTCACCAACATGCAGTGTTTCCTTGATTGAATTAGCTCTCACACCAATATTTGCGTCTAGAGCCTTTGCATTGAGGGCTATCTGAAAACGGCTGTGGCGCTGACGTTGCCTGTGAATGTGGAGTTGGTGGCATGTGAAACCCGCATGTGGAGCATTCCTTTATGTGGGATGCTCTCCAAGCTTCATTTCAGTCCTAGGCACTCAAAGGGCACTAAGCATAGAGTGTGAAAACTGAGTTTCCTTGAGAGCTGCTTGGAAGCCTGATGGTGTGTGAAGTTAGTGAGCCAAATGGAGTTGTTCTCCCACAAGAACCACTCGGCTGATCCTTCTTCAATATGCCCTTCACCAACATGCAGTGTTTCCTTGATTGAATTAGCTCTCACACCAATATTTGCGTCTAGAGCCTTTGCATTGAGGGCTATCTGAAAACGGCTGTGGCGCTGAAGTTCCTGTGAATGTGGAGTTGGTGGCATGTGAAACCCGCATGTGGAGCATTCCTTTATGTGGGATGCTATCCAAGCTTCATTTCAGTCCTAGGCACTCAAAGGGCACTAAGCATAGAGTGTGAAAAATGAGTTTCCTTGAGAGCTGCTTGGAAGCCTGATGGTGTGTGAAGTTAGTGAGCCAAATGGAGTTGTTCTCCCACAAGAACTACTCGGCTGATCCTTCTTCAATATGCCCTTCACCAACATGCAGTGTTTCCTTGATTGAATTAACTCTCACACCAATATTTGCGTCTAGAGCCTTTGCATTGATGGCTATCTGAAAACGGCTGTGGCGCTGAAGTTGCCTGTGAATGTGGAGTTGGTGGCATGTGAAACCCGCATGTGGAGTATTCGTTTGTATTGGATGCTGACCAAGCTTCATTTCAGTCCTAGGCACACAAAGAGCACTAAGCATAGTGTGTGAAAACTGAGTTTCCTTGAGAGCTGCTTGGAAGCCTGATGGTGTGTGAAGTTAGTGAGCCAAATGGAGTTGTTCTCCCACAAGAACCACTCGGCTGATCCTTCTTCAATATGCCCTTCACCAACATGCAGTGTTTCCTTGATTGAATTAGCTCTCACACCAATATTTGCGTCTAGAGCCTTTGCATTGAGGGCTATCTGAAAACGGCTGTGGCGCTGAAGTTGCCTGTGAATGTGGAGTTGGTGGCATGTGAAACCCGCATGTGGAGCATTCGTTTGTGTGGGATGCTCTCCAACCTTCATTTCAGTCCTAGGCACTCAAAGGGCACTAAGCATAGAGTGTGAAAACTGAGTTTCCTTGAGAGCTGCTTCGAAGCCTGATGGTGTGTGAAGTTAGTGAGCCAAATGGAGTTGTTCTCCCACAAGAACCACTCGGCTGATCCTTCTTCAATATGCCCTTCACCAACATGCAGTGTTTCCTTGATTGAATTAGCTCTCACACCAATATTTGCGTCTAGAGCCTTTGCATTGAGGGCTATCTGAAAACGGCTGTGGCGCTGAAGTTCCTGTGAATGTGGAGTTGGTGGCATGTGAAACCCGCATGTGGAGCATCCCTTTATGTGGGATGCTCTCCAAGCTTCATTTCAGTCCAAGGCACTCAAAGGGCACTAAGCATAGGGTGTGAAAACTGAGTTTCCTTGAGAGCTGCTTGGAAGCCTGATGGTGTGTGAAGTTAGTGAGCCAAATGGAGTTGTTCTCCCACAAGAACCACTCGGCTGATCCTTCTTCAATATGCCCTTCACCAACATGCAGTGTTTCCTTGATTGAATTAACTCTCACACCAATATTTGCGTCTAGAGCCTTTGCATTGAGGGCTATCTGAAAACGGCTGTGGCGCTGAAGTTGCCTGTGAATGTGGAGTTGGTGGCATGTGAAACCCGCATGTGGAGTATTCGTTTGTATTGGATGCTGACCAAGCTTCATTTCAGTCCTAGGCACAAAAAGAGCCCTAAGCATAGAGTGTGAAAACTGAGTTTCCTTGAGAGCTGCTTGGAAGCCTGATGGTGTGTGAAGTTAGTGAGCCAAATGGAGTTGTTCTCCCACAAGAACCACTCGGCTGATCCTTCTTCAATATGCCCTTCACCAACATGCAGTGTTTCCTTGATTGAATTAGCTCTCACACCAATATTTGCGTCTAGAGCCTTTGCATTGAGGGCTATCTGAAAACGGCTGTGGCGCTGAAGTTCCTGTGAATGTGGAGTTGGTGGCATGTGAAACCCGCATGTGGAGCATTCGTTTGTGTGGGATGCTCTACCAGGTTCATTCCTAGATAATGCACTCAAAGGGCACTAAGCATAGAGTGTGAAAACTGAGTTTCCTTGAGAGCTGCTTGGAAGCCTGATGGTGTGTGAAGTTAGTGAGCCAAATGGAGTTGTTCTCCCACAAGAACCACTCGGCTGATCCTTCTTCAATATGCCCTTCACCAACATGCAGTGTTTCCTTGATTGAATTAGCTCTCACACCAATATTTGCGTCTAGAGCCTTTGCATTGAGGGCTATCTGAAAACGGCTGTGGCGCTGAAGTTCCTGTGAATGTGGAGTTGGTGGCATGTGAAACCCGCATGTGGAGCATTCCTTTATGTGGGATGCTATCCAAGCTTCATTTCAGTCCTAGGCACTCAAAGGGCACTAAGCATAGAGTGTGAAAAATGAGTTTCCTTGAGAGCTGCTTGGAAGCCTGATGGTGTGTGAAGTTAGTGAGCCAAATGGAGTTGTTCTCCCACAAGAACTACTCGGCTGATCCTTCTTCAATATGCCCTTCACCAACATGCAGTGTTTCCTTGATTGAATTAACTCTCACACCAATATTTGCATCTAGAGCCTTTGCATTGAGGGCTATCTGAAAACGGCTGTGGCGCTGAAGTTGCCTGTGAATGTGGAGTTGGTGGCATGTGAAACCCGCATGTGGAGTATTCGTTTGTATTGGATGCTGACCAAGCTTCATTTCAGTCCTAGGCACACAAAGAGCACTAAGCATAGTGTGTGAAAACTGAGTTTCCTTGAGAGCTGCTTGGAAGCCTGATGGTGTGTGAAGTTAGTGAGCCAAATGGAGTTGTTCTCCCACAAGAACCACTCGGCTGATCCTTCTTCAATATGCCCTTCACCAACATGCAGTGTTTCCTTGATTGAATTAGCTCTCACACCAATATTTGCGTCTAGAGCCTTTGCATTGAGGGCTATCTGAAAACGGCTGTGGCGCTGAAGTTGCCTGTGAATGTGGAGTTGGTGGCATGTGAAACCCGCATGTGGAGCATCCCTTTATGTGGGATGCTCTCCAAGCTTCATTTCAGTCCAAGCACTCAAAGGGCACTAAGCATAGGGTGTGAAAACTGAGTTTCCTTGAGAGCTGCTTGGAAGCCTGATGGTGTGTGAAGTTAGTGAGCCAAATGGAGTTGTTCTCCCACAAAAACCACTCGGCTGATCCTTCTTCAATATGCCCTTCACCAACATGCAGTGTTTCCTTGATTGAATTAACTCTCACACCAATATTTGCGTCTAGAGCCTTTGCATTGTGTGAGGGGCTATCTGAAAACGGCTGTGGCGCTGAAGTTGCCTGTGAATGTGGAGTTGGTGGCATGTGAAACCCGCATGTGGAGTATTCGTTTGTATTGGATGCTGACCAAGCTTCATTTCAGTCCTAGGCACACAAAGAGCCCTAAGCATAGAGTGTGAAAACTGAGTTTCCTTGAGAGCTGCTTGGAAGCCTGATGGTGTGTGAAGTTAGTGAGCCAAATGGAGTTGTTCTCCCACAAGAACCACTCGGCTGATCCTTCTTCAATATGCCCTTCACCAACATGCAGTGTTTCCTTGATTGAATTAGCTCTCACACCAATATTTGCGTCTAGAGCCTTTGCATTGATGTCTATCTGAAAACGGCTGTGGCGCTGAAGTTCCTGTGAATGTGGAGTTGGTGGCATGTGAAACCCGCATGTGGAGCATTCGTTTGTGTGGGATGCTCTACCAGGTTCATTCCTAGATAATGCACTCAAAGGGCACTAGGCATAGAGTGTGAAAACTGAGTTTCCTTGAGAGCTGCTTGGAAGCCTGATGGTGTGTGAAGTTAGTGAGCCAAATGGAGTTGTTCTCCCACAAGGACCACTTGGCTGATTCTTCTTCAATATGCCCTTCACCAACATGCAGTGTTTCCTTGATTGAATTAGCTCTCACACCAATATTTGCGTCTAGAGCCTTTGCATTGAGGGCTATCTGAAAACGGCTGTGGCGCTGAAGTTGCCTGTGAATGTGGAGTTGGTGGCATGTGAAACCCGCATGTGGAGCATTCGTTTGTGTGGGATGCTCTCCAAGCTTCATTTCAGTCCTAGGCACTCAAAGGGCACTAAGCATAGAGTGTGAAAACTGAGTTTCCTTGAGAGCTGCTTGGAAGCCTGATGGTGTGTGAAGTTAGTGAGCCAAATGGAGTTGTTCTCCCACAAGAACCACTCGGCTGATCCTTCTTCAATATGCCCTTCACCAACATGCAGTGTTTCCTTGATTGAATTAGCTCTCACACCAATATTTGCGTCTAGAGCCTTTGCATTGAGGGCTATCTGAAAATGGCTGTGGCGCTGAAGTTCCTGTGAATGTGGAGTTGGTGGCATGTGAAACCCGCATGTGGAGCATTCCTTTATGTGGGATGCTCTCCAAGCTTCATTTCAGTCCCAGGCACTCAAAGGGCACTAAGCATAGGTTGTGAAAACTGAGTTTCCTTGAGAGCTGCTTGGAAGCCTGATGGTGTGTGAAGTTAGTGAGCCAAATGGAGTTGTTCTCCCACAAGAACCACTCGGCTGATCCTTCTTCAATATGCCCTTCACCAACATGCAGTGTTTCCTTGATTGAATTAACTCTCACACCAATATTTGCGTCTAGAGCCTTTGCATTGATGGCTATCTGAAAACGGCTGTGGCGCTGAAGTTGCCTGTGAATGTGGAGTTGGTGGCATGTGAAACCCGCATGTGGAGTATTCGTTTGTATTGGATGCTGACCAAGCTTCATTTCAGTCCTAGGCACACAAAGAGCACTAAGCATAGAGTGTGAAAACTGAGTTTCCTTGAGAGCTGCTTGGAAGCCTGATGGTGTGTGAAGTTAGTGAGCCAAATGGAGTTGTTCTCCCACAAAAACCACTCGGCTGATTCTTCTTCAATATGCCCTTCACCAACATTAAGTGTTTCCTTGATTGAATTAGCTCTCACACCAATATTTGCGTCTAGAGCCTTTGCTTTGAGGGCTATCTGAAAACGGCTGTGGCGCTGAAGTTGCCTGTGAATGTGGAGTTGGTGGCATGTGAAACCCGCATGTGGAGCATTCGTTTGTGTGGGATGCTCTACCAGGTTCATTTCAGTCCTAGCCATACAAAGGGCACAAAGCATAGAGTGTGAAAACTGAGTTTCCTTGAGAGCTGCTTGGAAGCCTGATGGTTGTGAAGTTAGTGAGCCAAATGGAGTTGTTCTCCCACAAGAACCACTCGGTTGATCCTTCTTCAATATGCCCTTAACCAACATGCAGTGTTTCCTTGATTGAATTAGCTCTCACACCAATATTTGCGTCTAGAGCCTTTGCATTGAGGGCTATCTGAAAACGGCTGTGGCGCTGAAGTTCCTGTGAATGTGGAGTTGGTGGCATGTGAAACCCGCATGTGGAGCATTCCTTTATGTGGGATGCTCTCCAAGCTTCATTTCAGTCCTAGGCACTCAAAGGGCACTAAGCATAGAGTGTGAAAACTGAGTTTCCTTGAGAGCTGCTTGGAAGCCTGATGGTGTGTGAAGTTAGTGAGCCAAATGGAGTTGTTCTCCCACAAGAACCACTCGGCTGATTCTTCTTCATTATGCCCTTCACCAACATGCAGTGTTTCCTTGATTGAATTAGCTCTCACACCAATATTTGCGTCTAGAGCCTTTGCATTGAGGGCTATCTGAAAACGGCTGTGGCGCTGAAGTTGCCTGTGAATGTGGAGTTGGTGGCATGTGAAACCCGCATGTGGAGCATTCCTTTATGTGGGATGCTCTACCAGGTTCATTGAAGTCCTAGCCATACAAAGGGCACAAAGCATAGAGTGTGAAAACTGAGTTTCCTTGAGAGCTGCTTGGAAGCCTGATGGTTGTGAAGTTAGTGAGCCAAATGGAGTTGTTCTCCCACAAGAACCACTCGGTTGATCCTTCTTCAATATGCCCTTAACCAACATGCAGTGTTTCCTTGATTGAATTAGCTCTCACACCAATATTTGCGTCTAGAGCCTTTGCTTTGAGGGCTATCTGAAAACGGCTGTGGCGCTGAAGTTCCTGTGAATGTGGAGTTGGTGGCATGTGAAACCCGCATGTGGAGCATTCCTTTATGTGGGATGCTCTCCAAGCTTCATTTCAGTCCTAGGCACTCAAAGGGCACTAAGCATAGAGTGTGAAAACTGAGTTTCCTTGAGAGCTGCTTGGAAGCCTGATGGTGTGTGAAGTTAGTGAGCCAAATGGAGTTGTTCTCCCACAAGAACCACTCGGCTGATTCTTCTTCATTATGCCCTTCACCAACATGCAGTGTTTCCTTGATTGAATTAGCTCTCACACCAATATTTGCGTCTAGAGCCTTTGCATTGAGGGCTATCTGAAAACGGCTGTGGCGCTGAAGTTGCCTGTGAATGTGGAGTTGGTGGCATGTGAAACCCGCATGTGGAGCATTCGTACGTGTGGGATGCTCTACCAGGTTCATTCCTAGATAATGCACTCAAAGGGCACTAAGCATAGAGTGTGAAAACTGAGTTTCCTTGAGAGCTGCTTGGAAGCCTGATGGTGTGTGAAGTTAGTGAGCCAAATGGAGTTGTTCTCCCACAAGAACCACTCGGCTGATCCTTCTTCAATATGCCCTTCACCAACATACATTGTTTCCTTGATTGAATTAGCTCTCACACCAATATTTGCGTCTAGAGCCTTTGCATTGAGGGCTATCTGAAAAAGGCTGTGGTGCTGAAGTTGCCCTGTGAATGTGGAGTTGGTGGCATGTGAAACCCGCATGTGGAGCATTCGTTTGTGTGGGATCCTCTACCAGGTTCATTGAAGTCCTAGCCATACAAAGGGCACAAAGCATAGAGTGTGAAAACTGAGTTTCCTTGAGAGCTGCTTGGAAGCCTGATGGTTGTGAAGTTAGTGAGCCAAATGGAGTTGTTCTCCCACAAGAACCACTCGGCTGATCCTTCTTCAATATGCCCTTAACCAACATGCAGTTTTTCCTTGATTGAATTAGCTCTCACACCAATATTTGCGTCTAGAGCCTTTGCTTTGAGGGCTATCTGAAAACGGCTGTGGCGCTGAAGTTCCTGTGAATGTGGAGTTGGTGGCATGTGAAACCCGCATGTGGAGCATTCCTTTATGTGGGATGCTCTCCAAGCTTCATTTGATTCCTAGGCACTGAAAGGGCACTAAGCATAGAGTGTGAAAACTGAGTTTCCTTGAGAGCTGCTTGGAAGCCTGATGGTGTGTGAAGTTAGTGAGCCAAATGGAGTTGTTCTCCCACAAGAACCACTCGGCTGATTATTCTTCAATATGCCCTTCACCAACATGCAGTGTTTCCTTGATTGAATTAGCTCTCACACAATATTTGCGTCTAGAGCCTTTGCTTTGAGGGCTATCTGAAAACGGCTGTGGCGCTGAAGTTGCCTGTGAATGTGGAGTTGGTGGCATGTGAAACCCGCATGTGGAGCATTCGTACGTGTGGGATGCTCTACCAGGTTCATTCCTAGATAATGCACTCAAAGGGCACTAAGCATAGAGTGTGAAAACTGAGTTTCCTTGAGAGCTGCTTGGAAGCCTGATGGTTGTGAAGTTAGTGAGCCAAATGGAGTTGTTCTCCCACAGGAACCACTCGGCTGATCCTTCTTCAATATGCCCTTCACCAACATGCAGTGTTTCCTTGATTGAATTAGCTCTCACACCAATATTTGCGTCTAGAGCCTTTGCATTGAGGGCTATCTGAAAACGGCTGTGGAGCTGAAGTTGCCTGTGAATGTGGAGTTGGTGGCATGTGAAAACCGCATGTGGAGCATTCGTTTGTGTGGGATGCTCTACCAGGTTCATTCCTAGATAATGCACTCAAAGGGCACTAAGCATAGAGTGTGAAAACTGAGTTTCCTTGAGAGCTGCTTGGAAGCCTGATGGTGTGTGAAGTTAGTGAGCCAAATGGAGTTGTTCTCCCACAAGAACCACTCGGCTGATCCTTCTTCAATATGCCCTTAACCAACATGCAGTGTTTCCTTGATTGAATTAGCTCTCACACCAATATTTGCGTCTAGAGCCTTTGCTTTGAGGGCTATCTGAAAACGGCTGTGGCGCTGAAGTTCCTGTGAATGTGGAGTTGGTGGCATGTGAAACCCGCATGTGGAGCATTCCTTTATGTGGGATGCTCTCCAAGCTTCATTTCAGTCCTAGGCACTCAAAGGGCACTAAGCATAGAGTGTGAAAACTGAGTTTCCTTGAGAGCTGCTTGGAAGCCTGATGGTGTGTGAAGTTAGTGAGCCAAATGGAGTTGTTCTCCCACAAGAACCACTCGGCTGATTCTTCTTCATTATGCCCTTCACCAACATTAAGTGTTTCCTTGATTGAATTAGCTCTCACACCAATATTTGCGTCTAGAGCCTTTGCTTTGAGGGCTATCTGAAAACAGCTGTGGCGCTGAAGTTGCCTGTGAATGTGGAGTTGGTGGCATGTGAAACCCGCATGTGGAGCATTCCTTTATGTGGGATGCTCTACCAGGTTCATTTCAGTCCTAGCCATACAAAGGGCACTAAGCATAGAGTGTGAAAACTGAGTTTCCTTGAGAGCTGCTTGGAAGCCTGATGGTGTGTGAAGTTAGTGAGCCAAATGGAGTTGTTCTCCCACAAGAACCACTCGGCTGATCCTTCTTCAATATGCCCTTCACCAACATGCAGTGTTTCCTTGATTGAATTAGCTCTCACACCAATATTTGCGTCTAGAGCCTTTGCATTGAGGGCTATCTGAAAACGGCTGTGGCGCTGAAGTTCCTGTGAATGTGGAGTTGGTGGCATGTGAAACCCGCATGTGGAGCATCCCTTTATGTGGGATGCTCTCCAAGCTTCATTTCAGTCCAAGGCACTCAAAGGGCACTAAGCATAGGGTGTGAAAACTGAGTTTCCTTGAGAGCTGCTTGGAAGCCTGATGGTGTGTGAAGTTAGTGAGCCAAATGGAGTTGTTCTCCCACAAGAACCACTCGGCTGATCCTTCTTCAATATGCCCTTCACCAACATGCAGTGTTTCCTTGATTGAATTAGCTCTCACACCAATATTTGCGTCTAGAGCCTTTGCATTGAGGGCTATCTGAAAACGGCTGTGGCGCTGAAGTTGCCTGTGAATGTGGAGTTGGTGGCATGTGAAACCCGCATGTGGAGTATTCGTTTGTATTGGATGCTGACCAAGCTTCATTTCAGTCCTAGGCACACAAAGAGCCCTAAGCATAGAGTGTGAAAACTGAGTTTCCTTGAGAGCTGCTTGGAAGCCTGATGGTGTGTGAAGTTAGTGAGCCAAATGGAGTTGTTCTCCCACAAGAACCACTCGGCTGATCCTTCTTCAATATGCCCTTCACCAACATGCAGTGTTTCCTTGATTGAATTAGCTCTCACACCAATATTTGCGTCTAGAGCCTTTGCATTGAGGGCTATCTGAAAACGGCTGTGGCGCTGAAGTTCCTGTGAATGTGGAGTTGGTGGCATGTGAAACCCGCATGTGGAGCATTCGTTTGTGTGGGATGCTCTACCAGGTTCATTCCTAGATAATGCACTCAAAGGGCACTAAGCATAGAGTGTGAAAACTGAGTTTCCTTGAGAGCTGCTTGGAAGCCTGATGGTGTGTGAAGTTAGTGAGCCAAATGGAGTTGTTCTCCCACAAGAACCACTCGGCTGATCCTTCTTCAATATGCCCTTCACCAACATGCAGTGTTTCCTTGATTGAATTAGCTCTCACACCAATATTTGCGTCTAGAGCCTTTGCATTGAGGGCTATCTGAAAACGGCTGTGGCGCTGAAGTTCCTGTGAATGTGGAGTTGGTGGCATGTGAAACCCGCATGTGGAGCATTCCTTTATGTGGGATGCTATCCAAGCTTCATTTCAGTCCTAGGCACTCAAAGGGCACTAAGCATAGAGTGTGAAAAATGAGTTTCCTTGAGAGCTGCTTGGAAGCCTGATGGTGTGTGAAGTTAGTGAGCCAAATGGAGTTGTTCTCCCACAAGAACTACTCGGCTGATCCTTCTTCAATATGCCCTTCACCAACATGCAGTGTTTCCTTGATTGAATTAACTCTCACACCAATATTTGCATCTAGAGCCTTTGCATTGAGGGCTATCTGAAAACGGCTGTGGCGCTGAAGTTGCCTGTGAATGTGGAGTTGGTGGCATGTGAAACCCGCATGTGGAGTATTCGTTTGTATTGGATGCTGACCAAGCTTCATTTCAGTCCTAGGCACACAAAGAGCACTAAGCATAGAGTGTGAAAACTGAGTTTCCTTGAGAGCTGCTTGGAAGCCTGATGGTGTGTGAAGTTAGTGAGCCAAATGGAGTTGTTCTCCCACAAGAACCACTCGGCTGATCCTTCTTCAATATGCCCTTCACCAACATGCAGTGTTTCCTTGATTGAATTAGCTCTCACACCAATATTTGCGTCTAGAGCCTTTGCATTGAGGGCTATCTGAAAACGGCTGTGGCGCTGAAGTTGCCTGTGAATGTGGAGTTGGTGGCATGTGAAACCCGCATGTGGAGCATCCCTTTATGTGGGATGCTCTCCAAGCTTCATTTCAGTCCAAGGCACTCAAAGGGCACTAAGCATAGGGTGTGAAAACTGAGTTTCCTTGAGAGCTGCTTGGAAGCCTGATGGTGTGTGAAGTTAGTGAGCCAAATGGAGTTGTTCTCCCACAAGAACCACTCGGCTGATCCTTCTTCAATATGCCCTTCACCAACATGCAGTGTTTCCTTGATTGAATTAGCTCTCACACCAATATTTGCGTCTAGAGCCTTTGCATTGATGTCTATCTGAAAACGGCTGTGGCGCTGAAGTTCCTGTGAATGTGGAGTTGGTGGCATGTGAAACCCGCATGTGGAGCATTCGTTTGTGTGGGATGCTCTACCAGGTTCATTCCTAGATAATGCACTCAAAGGGCACTAGGCATAGAGTGTGAAAACTGAGTTTCCTTGAGAGCTGCTTGGAAGCCTGATGGTGTGTGAAGTTAGTGAGCCAAATGGAGTTGTTCTCCCACAAGGACCACTTGGCTGATTCTTCTTCAATATGCCCTTCACCAACATGCAGTGTTTCCTTGATTGAATTAGCTCTCACACCAATATTTGCGTCTAGAGCCTTTGCATTGAGGGCTATCTGAAAACGGCTGTGGCGCTGAAGTTGCCTGTGAATGTGGAGTTGGTGGCATGTGAAACCCGCATGTGGAGCATTCGTTTGTGTGGGATGCTCTCCAAGCTTCATTTCAGTCCTAGGCACTCAAAGGGCACTAAGCATAGAGTGTGAAAACTGAGTTTCCTTGAGAGCTGCTTGGAAGCCTGATGGTGTGTGAAGTTAGTGAGCCAAATGGAGTTGTTCTCCCACAAGAACCACTCGGCTGATCCTTCTTCAATATGCCCTTCACCAACATGCAGTGTTTCCTTGATTGAATTAGCTCTCACACCAATATTTGCGTCTAGAGCCTTTGCATTGAGGGCTATCTGAAAATGGCTGTGGCGCTGAAGTTCCTGTGAATGTGGGAGTTGGTGGCATGTGAAACCCGCATGTGGAGCATTCCTTTATGTGGGATGCTCTCCAAGCTTCATTTGAGTCCAAGGCACTCAAAGGGCACTAAGCATAGGTTGTGAAAACTGAGTTTCCTTGAGAGCTGCTTGGAAGCCTGATGGTGTGTGAAGTTAGTGAGCCAAATGGAGTTGTTCTCCCACAAGAACCACTCGGCTGATCCTTCTTCAATATGCCCTTCACCAACATGCAGTGTTTCCTTGATTGAATTAACTCTCACACCAATATTTGCGTCTAGAGCCTTTGCATTGAGGGCTATCTGAAAACGGCTGTGGCGCTGAAGTTCCTGTGAATGTGGAGTTGGTGGCATGTGAAACCCGCATGTGGAGCATTCGTTTGTGTGGGATGCTCTACCAGGTTCATTCCTAGATAATGCACTCAAAGGGCACTAAGCATAGAGTGTGAAAACTGAGTTTCCTTGAGAGCTGCTTGGAAGCCTGATGGTGTGTGAAGTTAGTGAGCCAAATGGAGTTGTTCTCCCACAAGAACCACTCGGCTGATCCTTCTTCAATATGCCCTTCACCAACATGCAGTGTTTCCTTGATTGAATTAGCTCTCACACCAATATTTGCGTCTAGAGCCTTTGCATTGAGGGCTATCTGAAAACGGCTGTGGCGCTGAAGTTCCTGTGAATGTGGAGTTGGTGGCATGTGAAACCCGCATGTGGAGCATTCCTTTATGTGGGATGCTATCCAAGCTTCATTTCAGTCCTAGGCACTCAAAGGGCACTAAGCATAGAGTGTGAAAAATGAGTTTCCTTGAGAGCTGCTTGGAAGCCTGATGGTGTGTGAAGTTAGTGAGCCAAATGGAGTTGTTCTCCCACAAGAACTACTCGGCTGATCCTTCTTCAATATGCCCTTCACCAACATGCAGTGTTTCCTTGATTGAATTAACTCTCACACCAATATTTGCATCTAGAGCCTTTGCATTGAGGGCTATCTGAAAACGGCTGTGGCGCTGAAGTTGCCTGTGAATGTGGAGTTGGTGGCATGTGAAACCCGCATGTGGAGTATTCGTTTGTATTGGATGCTGACCAAGCTTCATTTCAGTCCTAGGCACACAAAGAGCACTAAGCATAGAGTGTGAAAACTGAGTTTCCTTGAGAGCTGCTTGGAAGCCTGATGGTGTGTGAAGTTAGTGAGCCAAATGGAGTTGTTCTCCCACAAGAACCACTCGGCTGATCCTTCTTCAATATGCCCTTCACCAACATGCAGTGTTTCCTTGATTGAATTAGCTCTCACACCAATATTTGCGTCTAGAGCCTTTGCATTGAGGGCTATCTGAAAACGGCTGTGGCGCTGAAGTTGCCTGTGAATGTGGAGTTGGTGGCATGTGAAACCCGCATGTGGAGCATCCCTTTATGTGGGATGCTCTCCAAGCTTCATTTCAGTCCAGGCACTCAAAGGGCACTAGGCATAGGGTGTGAAAACTGAGTTTCCTTGAGAGCTGCTTGGAAGCCTGATGGTGTGTGAAGTTAGTGAGCCAAATGGAGTTGTTCTCCCACAAGAACCACTCGGCTGATCCTTCTTCAATATGCCCTTCACCAACATGCAGTGTTTCCTTGATTGAATTAACTCTCACACCAATATTTGCGTCTAGAGCCTTTGCATTGAGGGCTATCTGAAAACGGCTGTGGCGCTGAAGTTGCCTGTGAATGTGGAGTTGGTGGCATGTGAAACCCGCATGTGGAGTATTCGTTTGTATTGGATGCTGACCAAGCTTCATTTCAGTCCTAGGCACACAAAGAGCCCTAAGCATAGAGTGTGAAAACTGAGTTTCCTTGAGAGCTGCTTGGAAGCCTGATGGTGTGTGAAGTTAGTGAGCCAAATGGAGTTGTTCTCCCACAAGAACCACTCGGCTGATCCTTCTTCAATATGCCCTTCACCAACATGCAGTGTTTCCTTGATTGAATTAGCTCTCACACCAATATTTGCGTCTAGAGCCTTTGCATTGATGTCTATCTGAAAACGGCTGTGGCGCTGAAGTTCCTGTGAATGTGGAGTTGGTGGCATGTGAAACCCGCATGTGGAGCATTCGTTTGTGTGGGATGCTCTACCAGGTTCATTCCTAGATAATGCACTCAAAGGGCACTAGGCATAGAGTGTGAAAACTGAGTTTCCTTGAGAGCTGCTTGGAAGCCTGATGGTGTGTGAAGTTAGTGAGCCAAATGGAGTTGTTCTCCCACAAGGACCACTTGGCTGATTCTTCTTCAATATGCCCTTCACCAACATGCAGTGTTTCCTTGATTGAATTAGCTCTCACACCAATATTTGCGTCTAGAGCCTTTGCATTGAGGGCTATCTGAAAACGGCTGTGGCGCTGAAGTTGCCTGTGAATGTGGAGTTGGTGGCATGTGAAACCCGCATGTGGAGCATTCGTTTGTGTGGGATGCTCTCCAAGCTTCATTTCAGTCCTAGGCACTCAAAGGGCACTAAGCATAGAGTGTGAAAACTGAGTTTCCTTGAGAGCTGCTTGGAAGCCTGATGGTGTGTGAAGTTAGTGAGCCAAATGGAGTTGTTCTCCCACAAGAACCACTCGGCTGATCCTTCTTCAATATGCCCTTCACCAACATGCAGTGTTTCCTTGATTGAATTAGCTCTCACACCAATATTTGCGTCTAGAGCCTTTGCATTGAGGGCTATCTGAAAATGGCTGTGGCGCTGAAGTTCCTGTGAATGTGGAGTTGGTGGCATGTGAAACCCGCATGTGGAGCATTCGTACGTGTGGGATGCTCTCCAAGCTTCATTTGAGTCCAAGGCACTGCAAAGGGCACTAAGCATAGGTTGTGAAAACTGAGTTTCCTTGAGAGCTGCTTGGAAGCCTGATGGTGTGTGAAGTTAGTGAGCCAAATGGAGTTGTTCTCCCACAAGAACCACTCGGCTGATCCTTCTTCAATATGCCCTTCACCAACATGCAGTGTTTCCTTGATTGAATTAACTCTCACACCAATATTTGCGTCTAGAGCCTTTGCATTGATGGCTATCTGAAAACGGCTGTGGCGCTGAAGTTGCCTGTGAATGTGGAGTTGGTGGCATGTGAAACCCGCATGTGGAGTATTCGTTTGTATTGGATGCTGACCAAGCTTCATTTCAGTCCTAGGCACACAAAGAGCACTAAGCATAGAGTGTGAAAACTGAGTTTCCTTGAGAGCTGCTTGGAAGCCTGATGGTGTGTGAAGTTAGTGAGCCAAATGGAGTTGTTCTCCCACAAAAACCACTCGGCTGATTCTTCTTCAATATGCCCTTCACCAACATTAAGTGTTTCCTTGATTGAATTAGCTCTCACACCAATATTTGCGTCTAGAGCCTTTGCTTTGAGGGCTATCTGAAAACGGCTGTGGCGCTGAAGTTGCCTGTGAATGTGGAGTTGGTGGCATGTGAAACCCGCATGTGGAGCATTCGTTTGTGTGGGATGCTCTACCAGGTTCATTTCAGTCCTAGCCATACAAAGGGCACAAAGCATAGAGTGTGAAAACTGAGTTTCCTTGAGAGCTGCTTGGAAGCCTGATGGTTGTGAAGTTAGTGAGCCAAATGGAGTTGTTCTCCCACAAGAACCACTCGGTTGATCCTTCTTCAATATGCCCTTAACCAACATGCAGTGTTTCCTTGATTGAATTAGCTCTCACACCAATATTTGCGTCTAGAGCCTTTGCATTGAGGGCTATCTGAAAACGGCTGTGGCGCTGAAGTTCCTGTGAATGTGGAGTTGGTGGCATGTGAAACCCGCATGTGGAGCATTCCTTTATGTGGGATGCTCTCCAAGCTTCATTTCAGTCCTAGGCACTCAAAGGGCACTAAGCATAGAGTGTGAAAACTGAGTTTCCTTGAGAGCTGCTTGGAAGCCTGATGGTGTGTGAAGTTAGTGAGCCAAATGGAGTTGTTCTCCCACAAGAACCACTCGGCTGATTCTTCTTCATTATGCCCTTCACCAACATGCAGTGTTTCCTTGATTGAATTAGCTCTCACACCAATATTTGCGTCTAGAGCCTTTGCATTGAGGGCTATCTGAAAACGGCTGTGGCGCTGAAGTTGCCTGTGAATGTGGAGTTGGTGGCATGTGAAACCCGCATGTGGAGCATTCGTACGTGTGGGATGCTCTACCAGGTTCATTCCTAGATAATGCACTCAAAGGGCACTAAGCATAGAGTGTGAAAACTGAGTTTCCTTGAGAGCTGCTTGGAAGCCTGATGGTGTGTGAAGTTAGTGAGCCAAATGGAGTTGTTCTCCCACAAGAACCACTCGGCTGATCCTTCTTCAATATGCCCTTCACCAACATACATTGTTTCCTTGATTGAATTAGCTCTCACACCAATATTTGCGTCTAGAGCCTTTGCATTGAGGGCTATCTGAAAAAGGCTGTGGTGCTGAAGTTGCCTGTGAATGTGGAGTTGGTGGCATGTGAAACCCGCATGTGGAGCATTCGTTTGTGTGGGATCCTCTACCAGGTTCATTGAAGTCCTAGCCATACAAAGGGCACTAAGCATAGAGTGTGAAAACTGAGTTTCCTTGAGAGCTGCTTGGAAGCCTGATGGTTGTGAAGTTAGTGAGCCAAATGGAGTTGTTCTCCCACAAGAACCACTCGGCTGATCCTTCTTCAATATGCCCTTAACCAACATGCAGTTTTTCCTTGATTGAATTAGCTCTCACACCAATATTTGCGTCTAGAGCCTTTGCTTTGAGGGCTATCTGAAAACGGCTGTGGCGCTGAAGTTCCTGTGAATGTGGAGTTGGTGGCATGTGAAACCCGCATGTGGAGCATTCCTTTATGTGGGATGCTCTCCAAGCTTCATTTGATTCCTAGGCACTGAAAGGGCACTAAGCATAGAGTGTGAAAACTGAGTTTCCTTGAGAGCTGCTTGGAAGCCTGATGGTGTGTGAAGTTAGTGAGCCAAATGGAGTTGTTCTCCCACAAGAACCACTCGGCTGATTATTCTTCAATATGCCCTTCACCAACATGCAGTGTTTCCTTGATTGAATTAGCTCTCACACCAATATTTGCGTCTAGAGCCTTTGCTTTGAGGGCTATCTGAAAACGGCTGTGGCGCTGAAGTTGCCTGTGAATGTGGAGTTGGTGGCATGTGAAACCCGCATGTGGAGCATTCGTACGTGTGGGATGCTCTACCAGGTTCATTCCTAGATAATGCACTCAAAGGGCACTAAGCATAGAGTGTGAAAACTGAGTTTCCTTGAGAGCTGCTTGGAAGCCTGATGGTTGTGAAGTTAGTGAGCCAAATGGAGTTGTTCTCCCACAGGAACCACTCGGCTGATCCTTCTTCAATATGCCCTTCACCAACATGCAGTGTTTCCTTGATTGAATTAGCTCTCACACCAATATTTGCGTCTAGAGCCTTTGCATTGAGGGCTATCTGAAAACGGCTGTGGAGCTGAAGTTGCCTGTGAATGTGGAGTTGGTGGCATGTGAAAACCGCATGTGGAGCATTCGTTTGTGTGGGATGCTCTACCAGGTTCATTCCTAGATAATGCACTCAAAGGGCACTAAGCATAGAGTGTGAAAACTGAGTTTCCTTGAGAGCTGCTTGGAAGCCTGATGGTGTGTGAAGTTAGTGAGCCAAATGGAGTTGTTCTCCCACAAGAACCACTCGGCTGATCCTTCTTCAATATGCCCTTAACCAACATGCAGTGTTTCCTTGATTGAATTAGCTCTCACACCAATATTTGCGTCTAGAGCCTTTGCTTTGAGGGCTATCTGAAAACGGCTGTGGCGCTGAAGTTCCTGTGAATGTGGAGTTGGTGGCATGTGAAACCCGCATGTGGAGCATTCCTTTATGTGGGATGCTCTCCAAGCTTCATTTCAGTCCTAGGCACTCAAAGGGCACTAAGCATAGAGTGTGAAAACTGAGTTTCCTTGAGAGCTGCTTGGAAGCCTGATGGTGTGTGAAGTTAGTGAGCCAAATGGAGTTGTTCTCCCACAAGAACCACTCGGCTGATTCTTCTTCATTATGCCCTTCACCAACATTAAGTGTTTCCTTGATTGAATTAGCTCTCACACCAATATTTGCGTCTAGAGCCTTTGCTTTGGGGGCTATCTGAAAACAGCTGTGGCGCTGAAGTTGCCTGTGAATGTGGAGTTGGTGGCATGTGAAACCCGCATGTGGAGCATTCCTTTATGTGGGATGCTCTACCAGGTTCATTTCAGTCCTAGCCATACAAAGGGCACTAAGCATAGAGTGTGAAAACTGAGTTTCCTTGAGAGCTGCTTGGAAGCCTGATGGTGTGTGAAGTTAGTGAGCCAAATGGAGTTGTTCTCCCACAAGAACCACTTGGCTCATCCTTCTTCAATATGCCCTTAACCAACATGCATTGTTTCCTTGATTGAATTAGCTCTCACACCAATATTTGCGTCTAGAGCCTTTGCATTGAGGGCTATCTGAAAACGGCTGTGGCGCTGAAGTTCCTGTGAATGTGGAGTTGGTGGCATGTGAAAACCGCATGTGGAGCATTCGTTTATGTGGGATGCTCTCCAAGCTTCATTTCAGTCCTAGGCACTCAAAGGGCACTAAGCACAGAGTGTGAAAACTGAGTTTCCTTGAGAGCTGTTTGGAAGCCTGATGGTTGTGAAGTTAGTGAGCCAAATGGAGTTGTTCTCCCACAGGAACCACTCGGCTGATCCTTCTTCAATATGCCCTTCACCAACATGCAGTGTTTCCTTGATTGAATTAGCTCTCACACCAATATTTGCGTCTAGAGCCTTTGCATTGAGGGCTATCTGAAAACGGCTGTGGCGCTGAAGTTGCCTGTGAATGTAGAGTTGGTTGCATGTGAAACCCGCATGTGGAGCATTCGTTTGTGTGGGATGCTCTACCAGGTTCATTCCTAGATAATGCACTCAAAGGGCACTAAACATAGAGTGTGAAAACTGAGTTTCCTTGAGAGCTGCTTGGAAGCCTGATGGTGTGTGAAGTTAGTGAGCCAAATGGAGTTGTTCTCCCACAAGAACCACTCGGCTGATCCTTCTTCAATATGCCCTTCACCAACATGCAGTGTTTCCTTGATTGAATTAGCTCTCACACCAATATTTGCGTCTAGAGCCTTTGCATTGAGGGCTATCTGAAAACGGCTGTGCCGCTGAAGTTGCCTGTGAATGTGGAGTTGGTGGCATGTGAAACCCGCATGTGGAGCATTCGTTTGTATTGGATGCTGACCAAGCTTCATTTCAGTCCTAGGCACTCAAAGGGCACTAAGCATAGAGTGTGAAAACTGAGTTTCCTTGAGAGCTGCTTGGAAGCCTGATGGTGTGTGAAGTTAGTGAGCCAAATGGAGTTGTTCTCCCACAAGAACCACTCAGCTGATCCTTCTTCAATATGCCCTTCACCAACATGCAGTGTTTCCTTGATTGAATTAGCTCTCACACCAATATTTGCGTCTAGAGCCTTTGCTTTGAGGGCTATCTGAAAACGGCTGTGGCGCTGAAGTTGCCTGTGAATGTGGAGTTTGTGGCATGTGAAACCCGCATGTGGAGCATTCGTACGTGTGGGATGCTCTACCAGGTTCATTCCTAGATAATGCACTCAAAGGGCACTAAGCATAGAGTGTGAAAACTGAGTTTCCTTGAGAGCTGCTTGGAAGCCTGATGGTTGTGAAGTTAGTGAGCCAAATGGAGTTGTTCTCCCACAGGAACCACTCGGCTGATCCTTCTTCAATATGCCCTTCACCAACATGCAGTGTTTCCTTGATTGAATTAGCTCTCACACCAATATTTGCGTCTAGAGCCTTTGCATTGAGGGCTATCTGAAAACGGCTGTGGCGCTGAAGTTGCCTGTGAATGTGGAGTTGCTGGCATGTGAAACCCGCATGTGGAGCATTCGTTTGTGTGGGATGCTCTACCAGGTTCATTCCTAGATAATGCACTCAAAGGGCACTAAGCATAGAGTTTGAAAACTGAGTTTCCTTGAGAGCTGCTTGGAAGCCTGATATTGTGTGAAGTTAGTGAGCCAAATGGAGTTGTTCTCCCACAAGAGCCACTCGGTTGATCCTTCTTCAATATGCCCTTAACCAACATGCAGTGTTTCCTTGATTGAATTAGCTCTCACACCAATATTTGCGTCTAGAGCCTTTGCTTTGAGGGCTATCTGAAAACGGCTGTGGCGCTGAAGTTCCTGTGAATGTGGAGTTTGTGGCATGTGAAACCCGCATGTGGAGCATTCGTAAGTGTGGGATGCTCTACCAGGTTCATTCCTAGATAATGCACTCAAAAGGCACTAAGCATAGAGTGTGAAAACTGAGTTTCCTTGAGAGCTGCTTGGAAGCCTGATGGTTGTGAAGTTAGTGAGCCAAATGGAGTTGTTCTCCCACAGGAACCACTCGGCTGATCCTTCTTCAATATGCCCTTCACCAACATGCAGTGTTTCCTTGATTGAATTAGCTCTCACACCAATATTTGCGTCTAGAGCCTTTGCATTGAGGGCTATCTGAAAACGGCTGTGGCGCTGAAGTTGCCTGTGAATGTGGAGTTGGTGGCATGTGAAACCCGCATGTGGAGCATTCGTTTGTGTGGGATGCTCTACCAGGTTCATTCCTAGATAATGCACTCAAAGGGCACTAAGCATAGAGTTTGAAAACTGAGTTTCCTTGAGAGCTGCTTGGAAGCCTGATGGTGTGTGAAGTTAGTGAGCCAAATGGAGTTGTTCTCCCACAAGAAACCACTCGGTTGATCCTTCTTCAATATGCCCTTAACCAACATGCAGTGTTTCCTTGATTGAATTAGCTCTCACACCAATATTTGCGTCTAGAGCCTTTGCTTTGAGGGCTATCTGAAAACGGCTGTGGCGCTGAAGTTGCCTGTGAATGTGGAGTTGGTGGCATGTGAAACCCGCATGTGGAGCATTCCTTTATGTGGGATGCTCTACCAGGTTCATTTCAGTCCTAGCCATACAAAGGGCACTAAGCATAGAGTGTGAAAACTGAGTTTCCTTGAGAGCTGCTTGGAAGCCTGATGGTGTGTGAAGTTAGTGAACCAAATGGAGTTGTTCTCCCACAAGAACCACTCGGCTGATCCTTCTTCAATATGCCCTTAACCAACATGCATTGTTTCCTTGATTGAATTAGCTCTCACACCAATATTTGCGTCTAGAGCCTTTGCATTGAGGGCTATCTGAAAACGGCTGTGGCGCTGAAGTTCCTGTGAATGTGGAGTTGGTGGCATGTGAAACCCGCATGTGGAGCATTCCTTTATGTGGGATGCTCTCCAAGCTTCATTTCAGTCCTAGGCACTCAAAGGGCACTAAGCATAGAGTGTGAAAACTGAGTTTCCTTGAGAGCTGTTTGGAAGCCTGATGGTTGTGAAGTTAGTGAGCCAAATGGAGTTGTTCTCCCACAGGAACCACTCGGCTGATCCTTCTTCAATATGCCCTTCACCAACATGCAGTGTTTCCTTGATTGAATTAGCTCTCACACCAATATTTGCGTCTAGAGCCTTTGCATTGAGGGCTATCTGAAAACGGCTGTGGCGCTGAAGTTGCCTGTGAATGTGGAGTTGGTGGCATGTGAAACCCGCATGTGGAGCATTCGTTTGTGTGGGATGCTCTACCAGGTTCATTCCTAGATAATGCACTCAAAGGGCACTAAGCATAGAGTGTGAAAACTGAGTTTCCTTGAGAGCTGCTTGGAAGCCTGATGGTGTGTGAAGTTAGTGAGCCAAATGGAGTTGTTCTCCCACAAGAACCACTCGGCTGATCCTTCTTCAATATGCCCTTCACCAACATGCAGTGTTTCCTTGAATTAGCTCTCACACCAATATTTGCGTCTAGAGCCTTTGCATTGAGGGCTATCTGAAAACGGCTGTGGCGCTGAAGTTGCCTGTGAATGTGGAGTTGGTGGCATGTGAAACCCGCATGTGGAGCATTCGTTTGTATTGGATGCTGACCAAGCTTCATTTCAGTCCTAGGCACACAAAGAGCACTAAGCATAGAGTGTGAAAACTGAGTTTCCTTGAGAGCTGCTTGGAAGCCTGATGGTGTGTGAAGTTAGTGAGCCAAATGGAGTTGTTCTCCCACAAGAACCACTCGGCTGATTCTTCTTCAATATGCCCTTCACCAACATGCAGTGTTTCCTTGATTGAATTAGCTCTCACACCAATATTTGCGTCTAGAGCCTTTGCATTGAGGGCTATCTGAAAACGGCTGTGGCGCTGAAGTTGCCTGTGAATGTGGAGTTGGAGGCATGTGAAACCCGCATGTGGAGCATTCGTTTGTGTGGGATGCTCTCCAAGCTTCATTTGATTCCTAGGCACTGAAAGGGCACTAAGCATAGAGTGTGAAAACTGAGTTTCCTTGAGAGCTGCTTGGAAGCCTGATGGTGTGTGAAGTTAGTGAGCCAAATGGAGTTGTTCTCCCACAAGAACCACTCGGCTGATCCTTCTTCAATATGCCCTTCACCAACATGCAGTGTTTCCTTGATTGAATTAGCTCTCACACCAATATTTCCGTCTAGAGCCTTTGCTTTGAGGGCTATCTGAAAACGGCTGTGGCGCTGAAGTTGCCTGTGAATGTGGAGTTGGTGGCATGTGAAACCCGCATGTGGAGCATTCGTTTGTGTGGGATGCTCTCCAAGCTTCATTTGATTCCTAGGCACTGAAAGGGCACTAAGCATAGAGTGTGAAAACTGAGTTTCCTTGAGAGCTGCTTGGAAGCCTGATGGTGTGTGAAGTTAGTGAGCCAAATGGAGTTGTTCTCCCACAAGAACCACTCGGCTGATCCTTCTTCAATATGCCCTTAACCAACATGCATTGTTTCCTTGATTGAATTAGCTCTCACACCAATATTTGCGTCTAGAGCCTTTGCATTGAGGGCTATCTGAAAACGGCTGTGGCGCTGAAGTTGCCTGTGAATGTGAGTTGGTGGCATGTGAAACCCGCATGTGGAGCATTGCTTTATGTGGGATGCTCTCCAAGCTTCATTTCAGTCCTAGGCACTCAAAGGGCACTAAGCATAGAGTGTGAAAACTGAGTTTCCTTGAGAGCTGCTTGGAAGCCTGATGGTGTGTGAAGTTAGTGAGCCAAATGGAGTTGTTCTCCCACAAGAACCACTTGGCTGATCCTTCTTCAATATGCCCTTCACCAACATGCAGTGTTTCCTTGATTGAATTAGCTCTCACACCAATATTTGCGTCTAGAGCCTTTGCTTTGAGGGCTATCTGAAAACGGCTGTGGCGCTGAAGTTGCCTGTGAATGTGGAGTTGGTGGCATGTGAAACCCGCATGTGGAGCATTCGTACGTGTGGGATGCTCTACCAGGTTCATTCCTAGATAATGCACTCAAAGGGCACTAAGCATAGAGTGTGAAAACTGAGTTTCCTTGAGAGCTGTTTGGAAGCCTGATGGTTGTGAAGTTAGTGAGCCAAATGGAGTTGTTCTCCCACAGGAACCACTCGGCTGATCCTTCTTCAATATGCCCTTCACCAACATGCAGTGTTTCTCTTGATTGAATTAGCTCTCACACCAATATTTGCGTCTAGAGCCTTTGCATTGAGGGCTATCTGAAAACGGCTGTGGCGCTGAAGTTGCCTGTGAATGTGGAGTTGGTTGCATGTGAAACCCGCATGTGGAGCATTCGTTTGTGTGGGATGCTCTACCAGGTTCATTCCTAGATAATGCACTCAAAGGGAACTAAACATAGAGTGTGAAAACTGAGTTTCCTTGAGAGCTGCTTGGAAGCCTGATGGTGGTGTGAAGTTAGGTGAGCCAAATGGAGTTGTTCTCCCACAAGAACCACTCGGCTGATCCTTCTTCAATATGCCCTTCACCAACATGCAGTGTTTCCTTGATTGAATTAGCTCTCACACCAATATTTGCGTCTAGAGCCTTTGCATTGAGGGCTATCTGAAAACGGCTGTGCCGCTGAAGTTGCCTGTGAATGTGGAGTTGGTGGCATGTGAAACCCGCATGTGGAGCATTCGTTTGTATGGGATGCTGACCAAGCTTCATTTCAGTCCTAGGCACTCAAAGGGCACTAAGCATAGAGTGTGAAAACTGAGTTTCCTTGAGAGCTGCTTGGAAGCCTGATGGTGTGGTGAAGTTAGTGAGCCAAATGGAGTTGTTCTCCCACAAGAACCACTCAGCTGATCCTTCTTCAATATGCCCTTCACCAACATGCAGTGTTTCCTTGATTGAATTAGCTCTCACACCAATATTTGCGTCTAGAGCCTTTGCTTTGAGGGCTATCTGAAAACGGCTGTGGCGCTGAAGTTGCCTGTGAATGTGGAGTTGGTGGCATGTGAAACCCGCATGTGGAGCATTCGTACGTGTGGGATGCTCTACCAGGTTCATTCCTAGATAATGCACTCAAAGGGCACTAAGCATAGAGTTTGAAAACTGAGTTTCCTTGAGAGCTGCTTGGAAGCCTGATGGTTGTGTGAAGTTAGTGAGCCAAATGGAGTTGTTCTCCCACAAGAACCACTCGGTTGATCCTTCTTCAATATGCCCTTAACCAACATGCAGTGTTTCCTTGATTGAATTAGCTCTCACACCAATATTTGCGTCTAGAGCCTTTGCTTTGAGGGCTATCTGAAAACGGCTGTGGCGCTGAAGTTCCTGTGAATGTGGAGTTGGTGGCATGTGAAACCCGCATGTGGAGCATTCCTTTATGTGGGATGCTCTCCAAGCTTCATTTCAGTCCTAGGCACTCAAAGGGCACTAAGCATAGAGTGTGAAAACTGAGTTTCCTTGAGAGCTGCTTGGAAGCCTGATGGTGTGTGAAGTTAGTGAGCCAAATGGAGTTGTTCTCCCACAAGAACCACTCGGCTGATCCTTCTTCAATATGCCCTTCACCAACATGCAGTGTTTCCTTGATTGAATTAGCTCTCACACCAATATTTGCGTCTAGAGCCTTTGCTTTGAGGGCTATCTGAAAACGCTGTGGCGCTGAAGTTGCCTGTGAATGTGGAGTTGGTGGCATGTGAAACCCGCATGTGGAGCATTCCTTTATGTGGGATGCTCTACCAGGTTCATTTCAGTCCTAGCCATACAAAGGGCACTAAGCATAGAGTGTGAAAACTGAGTTTCCTTGAGAGCTGCTTGGAAGCCTGATGGTGTGTGAAGTTAGTGAGCCAAATGGAGTTGTTCTCCCACAAGAACCACTCGGCTGATCGTTCTTCAATATGCCCTTAACCAACATGCATTGTTTCCTTGATTGAATTAGCTCTCACACCAATATTTGCGTCTAGAGCCTTTGCATTGAGGGCTATCTGAAAACGGCTGTGGCGCTGAAGTTCCTGTGAATGTGGAGTTGGTGGCATGTGAAACCCGCATGTGGAGCATTCGTACGTGTGGGATGCTCTCCAAGCTTCATTTCAGTCCTAGGCACTCAAAGGGCACTAAGCATAGAGTGTGAAAACTGAGTTTCCTTGAGAGCTGTTTGGAAGCCTGATGGTTGTGAAGTTAGTGAGCCAAATGGAGTTGTTCTCCCACAGGAACCACTCGGCTGATCCTTCTTCAATATGCCCTTCACCAACATGCAGTGTTCCTTGATTGAATTAGCTCTCACACCAATATTTGCGTCTAGAGCCTTTGCATTGAGGGCTATCTGAAAACGGCTGTGGCGCTGAAGTTGCCTGTGAATGTGGAGTTGGTGGCATGTGAAACCCGCATGTGGAGCATTCCTTTATGTGGGATGCTCTCCAAGCTTCATTTCAGTCCTAGGCACTCAAAGGGCACTAAGCATAGAGTGTGAAAACTGAGTTTCCTTGAGAGCTGCTTGGAAGCCTGATGGTGTGTGAAGTTAGTGAGCCAAATGGAGTTGTTCTCCCACAAGAACCACTCTGCTGATCCTTCTTCAATATGCCCGTCACCAACATGCAGTGTTTCCTTGATTGAATTAGCTCTCACACCAATATTTGCGTCTAGAGCCTTTGCTTTGAGGCTATCTGAAAACGGCTGTGGCGCTGAAGTTGCCTGTGAATGTGGAGTTGGTGGCATGTGAAACCCGCATGTGGAGCATTCGTACGTGTGGGATGCTCTACCATGTTCATTCCTAGATAATGCACTCAAAGGGCACTAAGCATAGAGTGTGAAAACTAGTTTCCTTGAGAGCTGTTTGGAAGCCTGATGGTTGTGAAGTTAGTGAGCCAAATGGAGTTGTTCTCCCACAGGAACCACTCGGCTAATCCTTCTTCAATATGCCCTTCACCAACATGCAGTGTTTCCTTGATTGAATTAGCTCTCACACCAATATTTGCGTCTAGAGCCTTTGCATTGAGGGCTATCTGAAAACGGCTGTGGCGCTGAAGTTGCCTGTGAATGTGGAGTTGGTTGCATGTGAAACCCGCATGTGGAGCATTCGTTTGTGTGGGATGCTCTACCAGGTTCATTCCTAGATAATGCACTCAAAGGGCACTAAACATAGAGTGTGAAAACTGAGTTTCCTTGAGAGCGGCTTGGAAGCCTGGTGGTGTGTGAAGTTAGTGAGCCAAATGGAGTTGTTCTCCCCACAAGAACCACTCGGCTGATCCTTCTTCAATATGCCCTTCACCAACATGCAGTGTTTCCTTGATTGAATTAGCTCTCACAACAATATTTGCGTCTAGAGCCTTTGCATTGAGGGCTATCTGAAAACGGCTGTGCCGCTGAAGTTGCCTGTGAATGTGGAGTTGGTGGCATGTGAAACCCGCATGTGGAGCATTCGTTTGTATTGGATGCTGACCAAGCTTCATTTCAGTCCTAGGTACTCAAAGGGCACTAAGCATAGAGTGTGAAAACTGAGTTTCCTTGAGAGCTGCTTGGAAGCTGATGGTTGTGAAGTTAGTGAGCCAAATGGAGTTGTTCTCCCACAAGAACCACTCAGCTGATCCTTCTTCAATATGCCCTTCACCAACATGCAGTGTTTCCTTGATTGAATTAGCTCTCACACCAATATTTGCGTCTAGAGCCTTTGCTTTGAGGGCTATCTGAAAACGGCTGTGGCGCTGAAGTTGCCTGTGAATGTGGAGTTGGTGGCATGTGAAACCCGCATGTGGAGCATTCGTACGTGTGGGATGCTCTACCAGGTTCATTCCTAGATAATGCACTCAAAGGGCACTAAGCATAGAGTGTGAAAACTGAGTTTTCCTTGAGAGCTGCTTGGAAGCCTGATGGTGTGTGAAGTTAGTGAGCCAAATGGAGTTGTTCTCCCACAGGAACCACTCGGCTGATCCTTCTTCAATATGCCCTTCACCAACATGCAGTGTTTCCTTGATTGAATTAGCTCTCACACCAATATTTGCGTCTAGAGCCTTTGCATTGAGGGCTATGTGAAAACGGCTGTGGCGCTGAAGTTGCCTGTGAATGTGGAGTTTGGTGGCATGTGAAACCCGCATGTGGAGCATTCGTTTGTGTGGGATGCTCTACCAGGTTCATTCCTAGATAATGCACTCAAAGGGCACTAAGCATAGAGTTTGAAAACTGAGTTTCCTTGAGAGCTGCTTGGAAGCCTGATGGTGTGTGAAGTTAGTGAGCCAAATGGAGTTGTTCTCCCACAAGAACCACTCGGTTGATCCTTCTTAAATATGCCCTTAACCAACATGCAGTGTTTCCTTGATTGAATTAGCTCTCACACCAATATTTGCGTCTAGAGCCTTTGCTTTGAGGGCTATCTGAAAACGGCTGTGGCGCTGAAGTTCCTGTGAATGTGGAGTTGGTGGCATGTGAAACCCGCATGTGGAGCATTCCTTTATGTGGGATGCTCTCCAAGCTTCATTTCAGTCCTAGGCACTCAAAGGGCACTAAGCATAGAGTGTGAAAACTGAGTTTCCTTGAGAGCTGCTTGGAAGCCTGATGGTGTGTGAAGTTAGTGAGCCAAATGGAGTTGTTCTCCCACAAGAACCACTCGGCTGATTCTTCTTCATTATGCCCTTCACCAACATGCAGTGTTTCCTTGATTGAATTAGCTCTCACACCAATATTTGCGTCTAGAGCCTTTGCATTGAGGGCTATCTGAAAACGGCTGTGGCGCTGAAGTTGCCTGTGAATGGAGTTGGAGGCATGTGAAACCCGCATGTGGAGCATTCCTTTATGTGGGATGCTCTACCAGGTTCATTTCAGTCCTAGCCATACAAAGGGCACTAAGCATAGAGTGTGAAAACTGAGTTTCCTTGAGAGCTGTTTGGAAGCCTGATGGTTGTGAAGTTAGTGAGCCAAATGGAGTTGTTCTCCCACAGGAACCACTCGGCTGATCCTTCTTCAATATGCCCCTTCACCAACATGCAGTGTTTCCTTGATTGAATTAGCTCTCACACCAATATTTGCGTCTAGAGCCTTTGCATTGAGGGCTATCTGAAAACGGCTGTGGCGCTGAAGTTGCCTGTGAATGTGGAGTTGGTGGCATGTGAAACCCGCATGTGGAGCATTCGTTTGGGTGGGATGCTCTACCAGGTTCATACCTAGATAATGCACTCAAAGGGCACTAAGCATAGAGTGTGAAAACTGAGTTTCCTTGAGAGCTGCTTGGAAGCCTGATGGTGTGTGAAGTTAGTGAGCCAAATGGAGTTGTTCTCCCACAAGAACCACTCGGCTGATCCTTCTTCAATATGCCCTTCACCAACATGCAGTGTTTCCTTGATTGAATTAGCTCTCACACCAATATTTGCGTCTAGAGCCTTTGCATTGAGGGCTATCTGAAAACGGCTGTGGCGCTGAAGTTGCCTGTGAATGTGGAGTTGGTGGCATGTGAAACCCGCATGTGGAGCATTCGTTTGTATTGGATGCTGACCAAGATTCATTTCAGTCTAGGCACACAAAGAGCACTAAGCATAGAGTGTGAAAACTGAGTTTCCTTGAGAGCTGCTTGGAAGCCTGATGGGTGTGAAGTTAGTTAGTGAGCCAAATGGAGTTGTTCTCCCACAAGAACCACTCGGCTGATTCTTCTTCAATATGCCCTTCACCAACATGCAGTGTTTTCCTTGATTGAATTAGCTCTCACACCAATATTTGCGTCTAGAGCCTTTCATTGAGGGCTATCTGAAAACGGCTGTGGCGCTGAAGTTGCCTGTGAATGTGGAGTTGGTGGCATGTGAAACCCGCATGTGGAGCATTCGTTTGTGTGGGATGCTCTCCAAGCTTCATTTGATTCCTAGGCACTCAAAGGGCACTAAGCATAGAGTGTGAAAACTGAGTTTCCTTGAGAGCTGCTTGGAAGCCTGATGGTGTGTGAAGTTAGTGAGCCAAATGGAGTTGTTCTCCCACAAGAACCACTTGGCTGATCCTTCTTCAATATGCCCTTCACCAACATGCAGTGTTTCCTTGATTGAATTAGCTCTCACACCAATATTTGCGTCTAGAGCCTTTGCATTGAGGGCTATCTGAAAACGGCTGTGGCGCTGAAGTTCCTGTGAATGTGGAGTTGGTGGCATGTGAAACCCGCATGTGGAGCATTCCTTTATGTGGGATGCTCTCCAAGCTTAATTTCAGTCCTAGGCACTCAAAGGGCACTAAGCATAGAGTGTGAAAACTGAGTTTCCTTGAGAGCTGCTTGGAAGCCTGATGGTGTGTGAAGTTAGTGAGCCAAATGGAGTTGTTCTCCCACAAGAACCACTCGGTTGATCCTTCTTCAATATGCCCTTAACCAACATGCAGTGTTTCCTTGATTGAATTAACTCTCACACCAATATTTGCGTCTAGAGCCTTTGCTTTGAGGGCTATCTGAAAACGGCTGTGGCGCTGAAGTTGCCTGTGAATGTGGAGTTGGTGGCATGTGAAACCCGCATGTGGAGCATTCCTTTATATGGGATGCTCTCCAAGCTTCATTTCAGTCCTAGGCACTCAAAGGGCACTAAGCATAGAGTGTGAAAACTGAGTTTCCTTGAGAGCTGCTTGGAAGCCTGATGGTGTGTGAAGTTAGTGAGCCACATGGAGTTGTTCTCCCACAAGAACCACTCGGCTGATTCTTCTTCATTATGCCCTTCACCAACATGCAGTGTTTCCTTGATTGAATTAGCTCTCACACCAATATTTGCGTCTAGAGCCTTTGCTTTGAGGGCTATCTGAAAACGGCTGTGGCGCTGAAGTTGCCTGTGAATGTGGAGTTGGTGGCATGTGAAACCCGCATGTGGAGCATTCCTTTATGTGGGATGCTCTACCAGGTTCAATTCAGTCCTAGCCATACAAAGGGCACTAAGCATAGAGTGTGAAAACTGAGTTTCCTTGAGAGCTGCTTGGAAGCCTGATGGTGTGTGAAGTTAGTGAGCCAAATGGAGTTGTTCTCCCACAAGAACCACTCGGCTGATCCTTCTTCAATATGCCCTTAACCAACATGCATTGTTTCCTTGATTGAATTAGCTCTCACACCAATATTTGCGTCTAGAGCCTTTGCATTGAGGGCTATCTGAAAACGGCTGTGGCGCTGAAGTTGCCTGTGAATGTGGAGTTGGTGGCATGTGAAACCCGCATGTGGAGCATTCCTTTATGTGGGATGCTCTCCAAGCTTCATTTCAGTCCTAGGCACTCAAAGGGCACTAAGCATAGAGTGTGTGAAAACTGAGTTTCCTTGAGAGCTGCTTGGAAGCCTGATGGTGTGTGAAGTTAGTGAGCCAAATGGAGTTGTTCTCCCACAAGAACCACTCTGCTGATCCTTCTTCAATATGCCCTTCACCAACATGCAGTGTTTCCTTGATTGAATTAGCTCTCACACCAATATTTGCGTCTAGAGCCTTTGCTTTGAGGGCTATCTGAAAACGGCTGTGGCGCTGAAGTTGCCTGTGAATGTGGAGTTGGTGGCATGTGAAACCCGCATGTGGAGCATTCGTACGTGTGGGATGCTCTACCATTCATTCCTAGATAATGCACTCAAAGGGCACTAAGCATAGAGTGTGAAAACTGAGTTTCCTTGAGAGCCGCTTGGAAGCCTGATGGTTGTGAAGTTAGTGAGCCAAATGGAGTTGTTCTCCCACAGGAACCACTCGGCTGATCCTTCTTCAATATGCCCTTCACCAACATGCAGTGTTTCCTTGATTGAATTAGCTCTCACACCAATATTTGCGTCTAGAGCCTTTGCATTGAGGGCTATCTGAAAACGGCTGTGGCGCTGAAGTTGCCTGTGAATGTGGAGTTGGTGGCATGTGAAACCCGCATGTGGAGCATTCGTTTGTGTGGGATGCTCTACCAGGTTCATTCCTAGATAATGCACTCAAAGGGCACTAAACATAGAGTGTGAAAACTGAGTTTCCTTGAGAGCTGCTTGGAAGCCTGATGGTGTGTGAAGTTAGTGAGCCAAATGGAGTTGTTCTCCCACAAAAACCACTCGGCTGATTCTTCTTCAATATGCCCTTCACCAACATGCAGTGTTTCCTTGATTGAATTAGCTCTCACACCAATATTTGCGTCTAGAGCCTTTGCATTGAGGGCTATCTGAAAACGGCTGTGGCGCTGAAGTTGCCTGTGAATGTGGAGTTGGTGGCATGTGAAACCCGCATGTGGAGCATTCGTTTGTGTGGGATGCTCTCCAACCTTCATTTGATTCCTAGGCACTCAAAGGGCACTAAGCATAGAGTGTGAAAACTGAGTTTCCTTGAGAGCTGCTTGGAAGCCTGATGGTGTGTGAAGTTAGTGAGCCAAATGGAGTTGTTCTCCCACAAGAACCACTCGGCTGATCCTTCTTCAATATGCCCTTCACCAACATGCAGTGTTTCCTTGATTGAATTAGCTCTCACACCAATATTTGCGTCTAGAGCCTTTGCATTGAGGGCTATCTGAAAACGGCTGTGGCGCTGAAGTTCCTGTGAATGTGGAGTTGGTGGCATGTGAAACCCGCATGTGGAGCATTCCTTTATGTCGGATGCTCTCCAAGCTTCATTTCAGTCCTAGGCACTCAAAGGGCACTAAGCATAGAGTGTGAAAACTGAGTTTCCTTGAGAGCTGCTTGGAAGCCTGATGGTGTGTGAAGTTAGTGAGCCAAATGGAGTTGTTCTCCCACAAAAACCACTCGGTTGATCCTTCTTCAATATGCCCTTAACCAACATGCAGTGTTTCCTTGATTGAATTAGCTCTCACACCAATATTTGCGTCTAGAGCCTTTGCTTTGAGGGCTATCTGAAAACGGCTGTGGCGCTGAAGTTCCTGTGAATGTGGAGTTGGTGGCATGTGAAACCCGCATGTGGAGCATTCGTTTGTGTGGGATGCTCTCAAAGCTTCATTTCAGTCCTAGGCACTCAAAGGGCACTAAGCATAGAGTGTGAAAACTGAGTTTCCTTGAGAGCTGCTTGGAAGCCTGATGGTGTGTGAAGTTAGTGAGCCAAATGGAGTTGTTCTCCCACAAGAACCACTCAGCTGATTCTTCTTCATTATGCCCTTCACCAACATGCAGTGTTTCCTTGATTGAATTAGCTCTCACACCAATATTTGCGTCTAGAGCCTTTGCTTTGAGGGCTATCTGAAAATGGCTGTGGCGCTGAAGTTGCCTGTGAATGTGGAGTTGGTGGCATGTGAAACCCGCATGTGGAGCATTCGTTTGTGTGGGATGCTCTACCAGGTTCAATTCAGTCCTAGCCATACAAAGGGCACTAAGCATAGAGTGTGAAAACTGAGTTTCCTTGAGAGCTGCTTGGAAGCCTGATGGTGTGTGAAGTTAGTGAGCCAAATGGAGTTGTTCTCCCACAAGAACCACTCAGCTGATCCTTCTTCAATATGCCCTTAACCAACATGCATTGTTTCCTTGATTGAATTAGCTCTCACACCAATATTTGCGTCTAGAGCCTTTGCATTGAGGGCTATCTGAAAACGGCTGTGGCGCTGAAGTTCCTGTGAATGTGGAGTTGGTGGCATGTGAAACCCGCATGTGGAGCATTCCTTTATGTGGGATGCTCTCCAAGCTTCATTTCAGTCCTAGGCACTCAAAGGGCACTAAGCATAGAGTGTGAAAACTGAGTTTCCTTGAGAGCTGCTTGGAAGCCTGATGGTGTGTGAAGTTAGTGAGCCAAATGGAGTTGTTCTCCCACAAGAACCACTCGGCTGATCCTTCTTCAATATGCCCTTAACCAACATGCAGTGTTTCCTTGATTGAATTAGCTCTCACACCAATATTTGCGTCTAGAGCCTTTGCTTTGAGGGCTATCTGAAAACGGCTGTGGAGCTGAAGTTGCCTGTGAATGTGGAGTTGGTGGCATGTGAAACCCGCATGTGGAGCATTCGTTTGTGTGGGATGCTCTACCATGTTCATTCCTAGATAATGCACTCAAAGGGCACTAAGCATAGAGTGTGAAAACTGAGTTTCCTTGACAGCTGCTTGGAAGCCTGATGGTTGTGAAGTTAGTGAGCCAAATGGAGTTGTTCTCCCACAGGAACCACTCGGCTGATCCTTCTTCAATATGCCCTTCACCAACATGCAGTGTTTCCTTGATTGAATTAGCTCTCACACCAATATTTGCGTCTAGAGCCTTTACATTGAGGGCTATCTGAAAACGGCTGTGGCGCTGAAGTTGCCTGTGAATGTGGAGTTGGTGGCATGTGAAACCCGCATGTGGAGCATTCGTTTGTGTGGGATGCTCTACCAGGTTCATTCCTAGATAATGCACTCAAAGGGCACTAAGCATAGAGTGTGAAAACTGAGTTTCCTTGAGAGCTGCTTGGAAGCCTGATGGTTGTGAAGTTAGTGAGCCAAATGGAGTTGTTCTCCCACAGGAACCACTCGGCTGATCCTTCTTCAATATGCCCTTCACCAACATGCAGTGTTTCCTTGATTGAATTAGCTCTCACACCAATATTTGCGTCTAGAGCCTTTGCATTGAGGGCTATCTGAAAACGGCTGTGGCGCTGAAGTTGCCTGTGAATGTGGAGTTGGTGGCATGTGAAACCCGCATGTGGAGCATTCGTTTGTGTGGGATGCTCTACCAGGTTCATTCCTAGATAATGCACTCAAAGGGCACTAAGCATAGAGTGTGAAAACTGAGTTCCTTGAGAGCTGCTTGGAAGCCTGATGGTGTGTGAAGTTAGTGAGCCAAATGGAGTTGTTCTCCCACAAGAACCACTCGGTTGATCCTTCTTCAATATGCCCTTCACCAACATGCAGTGTTTCCTTGATTAAA
>NW_026698488.1:0-29279 GCF_030435755.1 Ochotona princeps
TTTAGCTCTCAACACCAAATATTTGCGTCTAGAGCCTTTGCACTTGAGGGCTATATGGAAAACGGCTGTGGCGCTGAATTGCCTGTGAAGGTGGAGACTTGGTGGCATGTGAAACCCGGCATGTGGAGGCATTCGTTTGTGTGGGATGCTCACCAAGCTTCATTTCAGTCTAGGGCACTGAATGGGGCCACTAAGCATAGTGTGTGAAAACTGAGTTTCCCTTGAGAGCTGCTTGAAGCCGTGTGTGTGAAGTTAGTGAGCCAAATGGAGTTGTTCTCCCACAAGAACCACTCGGCTGATCCTTTCTTCAATATGCCCTTCACCAACATGCAGTGTTTCCTGATTGAATTAGCTCTCACACCAATATTTGCGTCTAGAGCCTTTGCATTGAGGGCTATCTGAAAACGGCTGTGGCGCTGAAGTTGCCTGTGAATGTGGAGTTGGTGGCATGTGAAACCCGCATGTGGAGCATTCGTTTGTGTGGGATGCTCTACCAGGTTCATTCCTAGAAAATGCACTCAAAGGGCACTAAGCATAGAGTGTGAAAACTGAGTTTCCGTGAGAGCTGCTTGGAAGCCTGATGGTGTGTGAAGTTAGTGAGCCAAATGGAGTTGTTCTCCCACAAGAACCACTCGGCTGATCCTTCTTCAATATGCCCTTCACCAACATGCAGTGTTTCCTTGATTGATTAGCTCTCACACCAATATTTGCATCTAGAGCCTTTGCATTGAGGGCTATCTGAAAAACGGCTGTGGCGCTGAAGTTGCCTGTGAATGTGGAGTTGGTGGCATGTGAAACCCGCATGTGGAGCATTCGTTTGTGTGGGATGCTCTACCAGGTTCATCCTAGATAATGCACTCAAAGGGCACTAAGCATAGAGTGTGAAAACTGAGTTTCCTTGAGAGCTGCTTGGAAGCCTGATGGTGTGTGAAGTTAGTGAGCCAAATGGAGTTGTTCTCCCACAAGAACCACTCGGCTGATCCTTCTTCAATATGCCCTTCACCAACATGCAGTGTTTCCTTGATTGAATTAGCTCTCACACCAATATTTGCGTCTAGAGCCTTTGCATTGAGGGCTATCTGAAAACGGCTGTGGCGCTGAAGTTGCCTGTGAATGTGGAGTTGGTGGCATGTGAAACCCGCATGTGGAGCATTCGTTTGTGTGGGATGCTCTACCAGGTTCATTCCTAGATAATGCACTCAAAGGGCACTAAGCATAGAGTGTGAAAACTGAGTTTCCTTGAGAGCTGCTTGGAAGCCTGATGGTGTGTGAAGTTAGTGAGCCAAATGGAGTTGTTCTCCCACAAGAACCACTCGGCTGATCCTTCTTCAATATGCCCTTCAACAACATGCAGTGTTTCCTTGATTGAATTAGCTCTCACACCAATATTTGCGTCTAGAGCCTTTGCATTGAGGGCTATCTGAAAACGGCTGTGGCGCTGAAGTTGCCTGTGAATGTGGAGTTGGTGGCATGTGAAACCCGCATGTGGAGCATTCGTTTGTGTGGGATGCTGACCAAGCTTCATTTCATCTAGATAATGCACTCTAAGGGCACTAAGCATAGAGTGTGAAAACTGAGTTTCCTTGAGAGCTGCTTGGAAGCCTGATGGTGTGTGAAGTTAGTGAGCCAAATGGAGTTGTTCTCCCACAAGAACCACTCGGCTGATCCTTCTTCAATATGCCCTTCACCAACATGCAGTGTTTCCTTGATTGAATTAGCTCTCACACCAATATTTGCGTCTAGAGCCTTTGCATTGAGGGCTATCTGAAAACGGCTGTGGCGCTGAAGTTGCCTGTGAATGTGGAGTTGGTGGCATGTGAAACCCGCATGTGGAGCATTCGTTTGTGTGGGATGCTCTAACCAGGTTCATTCCTAGATAATGCACTCAAAGGGCACTAAGCATAGAGTGTGAAAACTGAGTTTCCTTGAGAGCTGCTTGGAAGCCTGATGGTGTGTGAAGTTAGTGAGCCAAATGGAGTTGTTCTCCCACAAGAACCACTCGGCTGATCCTTCTTCAATATGCCCTTACACCAACATGCAGTGTTTCCTTGATTGAATTAGCTCTCACACCAATATTTGCGTCTAGAGCCTTTGCATTGAGGGCTATCTGAAAACGGCTGTGGCGCTGAAGTTGCCTGTGAATGTGGAGTTGGTGGCATGTGAAACCCGCATGTGGAGCATTCGTTTGTGTGGGATGCTCTACCAGGTTCATTCCTAGATAATGCACTCAAAGAGCACTAAGCATAGAGTGTGAAAACTGAGTTTCCTTGAGAGCTGCTTGGAAGCCTGATGGTGTGTGAAGTTAGTGAGCCAAATGAGTTGTTCTCCCACAAGAACCACTCGGCTGATCCTTCTTCAATATGCCCTTCACCCAACATGCAGTGTTTCCCTTGATTGAATTAGCTCTCACACCAATATTTGCGTCTAGAGCCTTTGCATTGAGGGCTATCTGAAAACGGCTGTGGCGCTGAAGTTGCCTGTGAATGTGGAGTTGGTGGCATGTGAAACCCGCATGTGGAGCATTCGTTTGTGTGGGATGCTCTACCAGGTTCATTCCTAGATAATGCACTCAAAGGGCACTAAGCATAGAGTGTGAAAACTGAGTTTCCTTGAGAGCTGCTTGGAAGCTGATGGTGTGTGAAGTTAGTGAGCCAAATGAGTTGTTCTCCCACAAGAACCACTCGGCTGATCCTTCTTCAATATGCCCTTCACCAACATGCAGTGTTTCCTTGATTGAATTAGCTCTCACACCAATATTTGCGTCTAGAGCCTTTGCATTGAGGGCTATCTGAAAACGGCTGTGGCGCTGAAGTTGCCTGTGAATGTGGAGTTGGTGGCATGTGAAACCCGCATGTGGAGCATTCGTTTGTGTGGGATGCTCTACCAGGTTCATTCCTAGATAATGCACTCAAAGGGCACTAAGCATAGAGTGTGAAAACTGAGTTTCCTTGAGAGCTGCTTGGAAGCCTGATGGTGTGTGAAGTTAGTGAGCCAAATGGAGTTGTTCTCCCACAAGAACCACTCGGCTGATCCTTCTTCAATATGCCCTTCACCAACATGCAGTGTTTCCTTGATTGAATTAGCTCTCACACCAATATTTGCGTCTAGAGCCTTTGCATTGAGGGCTATCTGAAAACGGCTGTGGCGCTGAAGTTGCCTGTGAATGTGGAGTTGGTGGCATGTGAAACCCGCATGTGGAGCATTCGTTTGTGTGGGATGCTCTACCAGGTTCATTCCTAGATAATGCACACAAAGAGCACTAAGCATAGAGTGTGAAAACTGAGTTTCCTTGAGAGCTGCTTGGAAGCCTGATGGTGTGTGAAGTTAGTGAGCCAAATGGAGTTGTTCTCCCACAAGAACCACTCGGCTGATCCTTCTTCAATATGCCCTTCACCAACATGCAGTGTTTCCTTGATTGAATTAGCTCTCACACCAATATTTGCATCTAGAGCCTTTGCATTGAGGGCTATCTGAAAAACGGCTGTGACGCTGAAGTTGCCTGTGAATGTGGAGTTGGTGGCATGTGAAACCCGCATGTGGAGCATTCGTTTGTGTGGGATGCTCTACCAGGTTCATTCCTAGATAATGCACTCAAAGGGCACTAAGCATAGAGTGTGAAAACTGAGTTTCCTTGAGAGCTGCTTGGAAGCCTGATGGTGTGTGAAGTTAGTGAGCCAAATGGAGTTGTTCTCCCACAAGAACCACTCGGCTGATCCTTCTTCAATATGCCCTTCACCAACATGCAGTGTTTCCTGATTGAATTAGCTCTCACACCAATATTTGCGTCTAGAGCCTTTGCATTGAGGGCTATCTGAAAACGGCTGTGGCGCTGAAGTTGCCTGTGAATGTGGAGTTGGTGGCATGTGAAACCCGCATGTGGAGCATTCGTTTGTGTGGGATGCTCTACCAGGTTCATTCCTAGATCAATGCACTCAAAGGGCACTAAGCATAGAGTGTGAAAACTGAGTTTCCTTGAGAGCTGCTTGGAAGCCTGATGGTGTGTGAAGTTAGTGAGCCAAATGGAGTTGTTCTCCCACAAGAACCACTCGGCTGATCCTTCTTCAATATGCCCTTCACCAACATGCAGTGTTTCCTTGATTGAATTAGCTCTCACACCAATATTTGCGTCTAGAGCCTTTGCATTGAGGGCTATCTGAAAACGGCTGTGGCGCTGAAGTTGCCTGTGAATGTGGAGTTGGTGGCATGTGAAACCCGCATGTGGAGCATTCGTTTGTGTGGGATGCTCTACCAGGTTCATTCCTAGATAATGCACTCAAAGGGCACTAAGCATAGAGTGTGAAAACTGAGTTTCCTTGAGAGCTGCTTGGAAGCCTGATGGTGTGTGAAGTTAGTGAGCCAAATGGAGTTGTTCTCCCACAAGAACCACTCGGCTGATCCTTCTTCAATATGCCCTTCACCAACATGCAGTGTTTCCTTGATTGAATTAGCTCTCACACCAATATTTGCGTCTAGAGCCTTTGCATTGAGGGCTATCTGAAAACGGCTGTGGCGCTGAAGTTGCCTGTGAATGTGGAGTTGGTGGCATGTGAAACCCGCATGTGGAGCATTCGTTTGTGTGGGATGCTCTACCAGGTTCATTCCTAGATAATGCACTCAAAGGGCACTAAGCATAGAGTGTGAAAACTGAGTTTCCTTGAGAGCTGCTTGGAAGCCTGATGGTGTGTGAAGTTAGTGAGCCAAATGGAGTTGTTCTCCCACAAGAACCACTCGGCTGATCCTTCTTCAATATGCCCTTCACCAACATGCAGTGTTTCCTTGATTGAATTAGCTCTCACACCAATATTTGCAGTCTAGAGCCTTTGCATTGAGGGCTATCTGAAAACGGCTGTGGCGCTGAAGTTGCCTGTGAATGTGGAGTTGGTGGCATGTGAAACCCGCATGTGGAGCATTCGTTTGTGTGGGATGCTCGACCAGGTTCATTCCTAGATAATGCACTCAAAGGGCACTAAGCATAGAGTGTGAAAACTGAGTTTCTTGAGAGCTGCTTGGAAGCCTGATGGTGTGTGAAGTTAGTGAGCCAAATGGAGTTGTTCTCCCACAAGAACCACTCGGCTGATCCTTCTTCAATATGCCCTTCACCAACATGCAGTGTTTCCTTGATTGAATTAGCTCTAACACCAATATTTGCGTCTAGAGCCTTTGCATTGAGGGCTATCTGAAAACGGCTGTGGCGCTGAAGTTGCCTGTGAATGTGGAGTTGGTGGCATGTGAAACCCGCATGTGGAGCATTCGTTTGTGTGGGATGCTCTACCAGGTTCATTCCTAGATAATGCACTCAAAGGGCACTAAGCATAGAGCGTGAAAACTGAGTTTCCTTGAGAGCTGCTTGGAAGCCTGATGGTGTGTGAATTTAGTAAGCCAAATGGAGTTGTTCTCCCACAAGAACCACTCGGCTGATCCTTCTTCAATATGCCCTTCACCAACATGCAGTGTTTCCTTGATTGAATTAGCTCTCACACCAATATTTGCGTCTAGAGCCTTTGCATTGAGGGCTATCTGAAAACGGCTGTGGCGCTGAAGTTGCCTGTGAATGTGGAGTTGGTGGCATGTGAAACCCGCATGTGGAGCATTCGTTTATGTGGGATGCTCTCCAAGCTTCATTTCAGTCCTAGGCACTCAAAGGGCACTAAGCATAGAGTGTGAAAACTGAGTTTCCTTGAGAGCTGCTTGGAAGCCTGATGGTGTGTGAAGTTAGTGAGCCAAATGGAGTTGTTCTCCCACAAGAACCACTCGGCTGATCCTTCTTCAATATGCCCTTCACCAACATGCAGTGTTTCCTTGATTGAATTAGCTCTCACACCAATATTTGCGTCTAGAGCCTTTGCATTGAGGGCTATCTGAAAACGGCTGTGGCGCTGAAGTTGCCTGTGAATGTGGAGTTGGTAGCATGTGAAACCCGCATGTGGAGCATTCGTTTGTTTGCGATGCTCTACCAGGTTCATTCTAGATAATTCACTCAAAGGGCACGAAGCATAGAGTGTGAAAACTGAGTTTCCTTGAGAGCTGCTTGGAAGCCTGATGGTGTGTGAAGTTAGTGAGCCAAATGGAGTTGTTCTCCCACAAGAACCACTCGGCTGATCCTTCTTCAATATGCCCTTCACCAACATGCAGTGTTTCCTTGATTGAATTAGCTCTCACACCAATATTTGCGTCTAGAAGCCTTTGCATTGAGGGCTATCTGAAAACGGCTGTGGCGCTGAAGTTGCCTGTGAATGTGGAGTTGGTGGCATGTGAAACCCGCATGTGGAGCATTCGTTTGTGTGGGATGCTGACCAAGCTTCATTTCAGTCCTAGGCACACTAAGAGCACTAAGCATAGAGTGTGAAAACTCAGTTTCCTTGAGAGCTGCTTGGAAGCCTGATGGTGTGTGAAGTTAGTGAGCCAAATGGAGTTGTTCTCCCACAAGAACCACTCGGCTGATCCTTCTTCAATATGCCTTCACCAACATGCAGTGTTTCCTTGATTGAATTAGCTCTCACACCAATATTTGCGTCTAGAGCCTTTGCATTGAGGGCTATCTGAAAACGGCTGTGGCGCTGAAGTTGCCTGTGAATGTGGAGTTGGTGGCATGTGAAACCCGCATGTGGAGCATTCGTTTGTGTGGGATGCTCTACCAGGTTCATTCCTAGAAAATGCACTCAAAGGGCACTAAGCATAGAGTGTGAAAACTGAGTTTCCTTGAGAGCTGCTTGGAAGCCTGATGGTGTGTGAATTTAGTAAGCCAAATGGAGTTGTTCTCCCACAAGAACCACTCGGCTGATCCTTCTTCAATATGCCCTTCACCAACATGCAGTGTTTCCTTGATTGAATTAGCTCTCACACCAATATTTGCATCTAGAGCCTTTGCATTGAGGGCTATCTGAAAACGGCTGTGGCGCTGAAGTTGCCTGTGAATGTGGAGTTGGTGGCATGTGAAACCCGCATGTGGAGCATTCGTTTGTGTGGGATGCTGACCAAGCTTCATTTCAGTCCTAGGCACACTAAGAGCACTAAGCATAGAGTGTGAAAACTCAGTTTCCTTGAGAGCTGCTTGGAAGCCTGATGGTGTGTGAAGTTAGTGAGCCAAATGGAGTTGTTCTCCCACAAGAACCACTCGGCTGATCCTTCTTCAATATGCCTTCACCAACATGCAGTGTTTCCTTGATTGAATTAGCTCTCACACCAATATTTGCGTCTAGAGCCTTTGCATTGAGGGCTATCTGAAAACGGCTGTGGCGCTGAAGTTGCCTGTGAATGTGGAGTTGGTGGCATGTGAAACCCGCATGTGGAGCATTCGTTTGTGTGGGATGCTCTACCAGGTTCATTCCTAGAAAATGCACTCAAAGGGCACTAAGCATAGAGTGTGAAAACTGAGTTTCCTTGAGAGCTGCTTGGAAGCCTGATGGTGTGTGAATTTAGTAAGCCAAATGGAGTTGTTCTCCCACAAGAACCACTCGGCTGATCCTTCTTCAATATGCCCTTCACCAACATGCAGTGTTTCCTTGATTGAATTAGCTCTCACACCAATATTTGCATCTAGAGCCTTTGCATTGAGGGCTATCTGAAAACGGCTGTGGCGCTGAAGTTGCCTGTGAATGTGGAGTTGGTGGCATGTGAAACCCGCATGTGGAGCATTCGTTTGTCTGGGATGCTGACCAAGCTTCATTTCAGTCCTAGGCACACTAAGAGCACTAAGCATAGAGTGTGAAAACTCAGTTTCCTTGAGAGCTGCTTGGAAGCCTGATGGTGTGTGAAGTTAGTGAGCCAAATGGAGTTGTTCTCCCACAAGAACCACTCGGCTGATCCTTCTTCAATATGCCTTCACCAACATGCAGTGTTTCCTTGATTGAATTAGCTCTCACACCAATATTTGCGTCTAGAGCCTTTGCATTGAGGGCTATCTGAAAACGGCTGTGGCGCTGAAGTTGCCTGTGAATGTGGAGTTGGTGGCATGTGAAACCCGCATGTGGAGCATTCGTTTGTGTGGGATGCTCTACCAGGTTCATTTCAGTCCTAGCCATACAAAGGGCACTAAGCATAGAGTGTGAAAACTGAGTTTCCTTGAGAGCTGCTTGGAAGCCTGATGGTGTGTGAAGTTAGTGAGCCAAATGGAGTTGTTCTCCCACAAGAACCACTCGGCTGATCCTTCTTCAATATGCCCTTCACCAACATGCAGTGTTTCCTTGATTGAATTAGCTCTCACACCAATATTTGCGTCTAGAGCCTTTGCATTGAGGGCTATCTGAAAACGGCTGTGGCGCTGAAGTTGCCTGTGAATGTGGAGTTGGTGGCATGTGAAACCCGCATGTGGAGCATTCGTTTGTCTGGGATGCTGACCAAGCTTCATTTCAGTCCTAGGCACACAAAGAGCACTAAGCATAGATTGTGAAAACTGAGTTTCCTTGAGAGCTGCTTGAAGCCTGATGGTGTGTGAAGTTAGTGAGCCAAATGGAGTTGTTCTCCCACAAGAACCACTCGGCTGATCCTTCTTCAATATGCCCTTCACCAACATGCAGTGTTTCCTTGATTGAATTAGCTCTCACACCAATATTTGCGTCTAGAGCCTTTGCATTGAGGGCTATCTGAAAACGGCTGTGGCGCTGAAGTTGCCTGTGAATGTGGAGTTGGTGGCATGTGAAACCCGCATGTGGAGCATTCGTTTGTGTGGGATGCTCTACCAGGTTCATTTTTCCTTCCTAGATAATGCACTCAAAGGGCACTAAGCATAGAGTGTGAAAACTGAGTTTCCTTGAGAGCTGCTTGGAAGCCTGATGGTGTGTGAAGTTAGTGAGCCAAATGGAGTTGTTCTCCCACAAGAACCACTCGGCTGATCCTTCTTCAATATGCCCTTCACCAACATGCAGTGTTTCCTTGATTGAATTAGCTCTCACACCAATATTTGCGTCTAGAGCCTTTGCATTGAGGGCTATCTGAAAACGGCTGTGGCGCTGAAGTTGCCTGTGAATGTGGAGTTGGTGGCATGTGAAACCCGCATGTGGAGCATTCGTTTGTGTGGGATGCTCTACCAGGTTCATTCCTAGATAAGGCACTCAAAGGGCACTAAGCATAGAGTGTGAAAACTGAGTTTCCTTGAGAGCTGCTTGGAAGCCTGATGGTGTGTGAAGTTAGTGAGCCAAATGGAGTTGTTCTCCCACAAGAACCACTCGGCTGATCCTTCTTCAATATGCCCTTCACCAACATGCAGTGTTTCCTTGATTGAATTAGCTCTCACACCAATATTTGCGTCTAGAGCCTTTGCATTGAGGGCTATCTGAAAACGGCTGTGGCGCTGAAGTTGCCTGTGAATGTGGAGTTGGTGGCATGTGAAACCCGCATGTGGAGCATTCGTTTGTGTGGGATGCTCTACCAGGTTCATTCCTAGATAATGTACTCAAAGGGCACTAAGCATAGAGTGTGAAGACTGAGTTTCCTTGAGAGCTGCTTGGAAGCCTGATGGTGTGTGAAGTTAGTGAGCCAAATGGAGTTGTTCTCCCACAAGAACCACTCGGCTGATCCTTCTTCAATATGCCCTTCACCAACAGGCAGTGTTTCCTTGATTGAATTAGCTCTCACACCAATATTTGCGTCTAGAGCCTTTGCATTGAGGGCTATCTGAAAACGGCTGTGGCGCTGAAGTTGCCTGTGAATGTGGAGTTGGTGGCATGTGAAACCCGCATGTGGAGCATTCGTTTGTGTGGGATGCTCTACCAGGTTCATTCCTAGATAATGCACTCAAAGGGCACTAAGCATAGAGTGTGAAAACTGAGTTTCCTTGAGAGCTGTTTGGAAGCCTGATGGTGTGTGAAGTTAGTGAGCCAAATGGAGTTGTTCTCCCACAAGAAACACTCGGCTGATCCTTCTTCAATATGCCCTTCACCAACATGCAGTGTTTCCTTGATTGAATTAGCTCTCACACCAATATTTGCGTCTAGAGCCTTTGCATTGAGGCTATCTGAAAACGGCTGTGGCGCTGAAGTTGCCTGTGAATGTGGAGTTGGTGGCATGTGAAGCCCGCATGTGGAGCATTCGTTTGTGTGGATGCTCTACCAGGTTCATTTCAGTCCTAGCCATACAAAGGGCACTAAGCATAGAGTGTGAAAACTGAGTTTCCTTGAGAGCTGCTTGGAAGCCTGATGGTGTGTGAAGTTAGTGAGCCAAATGAGTTGTTCTCCCACAAGAACCACTCGGCTGATCCTTCTTCAATATGCCTTCACCAACATGCAGTGTTTCCTTGATTGAATTAGCTCTCACACCAATATTTGCGTCTAGAGCCTTTGCATTGAGGGCTATCTGAAAATGGCTGTGGCACTGAAGTTGCCTGTGAATGTGGAGTTGGTGGCATGTGAAACCCGCATGTGGAGCATTCGTTTGTGTGGGATGCTGACCAAGCTTCATTCAGTCCTAGGCACTCAAGGGCACTAAGCATAGAGTGTGAAAACTGAGTTTTCTTGAGAGCTGCTTGGAAGCCTGATGGTGTGTGAAGTTAGTGAGCCAAATGGAGTTGTTCTCCCACAAGAACCACTCGGCTGATCCTTCTTCAATATGCCCTTCACCAACATGCAGTGTTTCCTTGATTGAATTAGCTCTCACACCAATATTTGCGTCTAGAGCCTTTGCATTGAGGGCTATCTGAAAACGGCTGTGGCGCTGAAGTTGCCTGTGAATGTGGAGTTGGTGGCATGTGAAACCCGCATGTGGAGCATTCGTTTGTGTGGGATGCTCTACCAGGTTCATTCCTAGAAAATGCACTCAAAGGGCACTAAGCATAGAGTGTGAAAACTGAGTTTCCTTGAGAGCTGCTTGGAAGCCTGATGGTGTGTGAATTTAGTAAGCCAAATGGAGTTGTTCTCCCACAAGAACCACTCGGCTGATCCTTCTTCAATATGCCCTTCACCAACATGCAGTGTTTCCTTGATTGAATTAGCTCTCACACCAATATTTGCATCTAGAGCCTTTGCATTGAGGGCTATCTGAAAACGGCTGTGGCGCTGAAGTTGCCTGTGAATGTGGAGTTGGTGGCATGTGAAACCCGCATGTGGAGCATTCGTTTGTGTGGGATGCTGACCAAGCTTCATTTCAGTCCTAGGCACACTAAGAGCACTAAGCATAGAGTGTGAAAACTCAGTTTCCTTGAGAGCTGCTTGGAAGCCTGATGGTGTGTGAAGTTAGTGAGCCAAATGGAGTTGTTCTCCCACAAGAACCACTTGGCTGATCCTTCTTCAATATGCCTTCACCAACATGCAGTGTTTCCTTGATTGAATTAGCTCTCACACCAATATTTGCGTCTAGAGCCTTTTGCATTGAGGGCTATCTGAAAACGGCTGTGGCGCTGAAGTTGCCTGTGAATGTGGAGTTGGTGGCATGTGAAACCCGCATGTGGAGCATTCGTTTGTGTGGGATGCTCTACCAGGTTCATTTCAGTCCTAGCCATACAAAGGGCACTAAGCATAGAGTGTGAAAACTGAGTTTCCTTGAGAGCTGCTTGGAAGCCTGATGGTGTGTGAAGTTAGTGAGCCAAATGGAGTTGTTCTCCCACAAGAACCACTCGGCTGATCCTTCTTCAATATGCCCTTCACCAACATGCAGTGTTTCCTTGATTGAATTAGCTCTCACACCAATATTTGCATCTAGAGCCTTTGCATTGAGGGCTATCTGAAAACGGCTGTGGCGCTGAAGTTGCCTGTGAATGTGGAGTTGGTGGCATGTGAAACCCGCATGTGGAGCATTCGTTTGTCTGGGATGCTGACCAAGCTTCATTTCAGTCCTAGGCACACTAAGAGCACTAAGCATAGAGTGTGAAAACTGAGTTTCCTTGAGAGCTGCTTGGAAGCCTGATGGTGTGTGAAGTTAGTGAGCCAAATGGAGTTGTTCTCCCACAAGAACCACTCGGCTGATCCTTCTTCAATATGCCTTCACCAACATGCAGTGTTTCCTTGATTGAATTAGCTCTCACACCAATATTTGCGTCTAGAGCCTTTGCATTGAGGGCTATCTGAAAACGGCTGTGGCGCTGAAGTTGCCTGTGAATGTGGAGTTGGTGGCATGTGAAACCCGCATGTGGAGCATTCGTTTGTGTGGGATGCTCTACCAGGTTCATTTCAGTCCTAGCCATACAAAGGGCACTAAGCATAGAGTGTGAAAACTGAGTTTCCTTGAGAGCTGCTTGGAAGCCTGATGGTGTGTGAAGTTAGTGAGCCAAATGGAGTTGTTCTCCCACAAGAACCACTCGGCTGATCCTTCTTCAATATGCCCTTCACCAACAGGCAGTGTTTCCTTGATTGAATTAGCTCTCACACCAATATTTGCGTCTAGAGCTTTGCATTGAGGGCTATCTGAAAACGGCTGTGGCGCTGAAGTTGCCTGTGAATGTGGAGTTGGTGGCATGTGAAACCCGCATGTGGAGCATTCGTTTGTGTGGGATGCTGACCAAGCTTCATTTCAGTCCTAGGCACACAAAGAGCACTAAGCATAGATTGTGAAAACTGAGTTTCCTTGAGAGCTGCTTGGAAGCCTGATGGTGTGTGAAGTTAGTGAGCCAAATGGAGTTGTTCTCCCACAAGAACCACTCGGCTGATCCTTCTTCAATATGCCCTTCACCAACATGCAGTGTTTCCTTGATTGAATTAGCTCTCACACCAATATTTGCGTCTAGAGCCTTTGCATTGAGGGCTATCTGAAAACGGCTGTGGCGCTGAAGTTGCCTGTGAATGTGGAGTTGGTGGCATGTGAAACCCGCATGTGGAGCATTCGTTTGTGTGGGATGCTCTACCAGGTTCATTCCTAGATAATGCACTCAAAGGGCACTAAGCATAGAGTGTGAAAACTGAGTTTCCTTGAGAGCTGCTTGGAAGCCTGATGGTGTGTGAAGTTAGTGAGCCAAATGGAGTTGTTCTCCACAAGAACCACTCGGCTGATCCTTCTTCAATATACCCTTCACCAACATGCAGTGTTTCCTTGATTGAATTAGCTCTCACACCAATATTTGCGTCTAGAGCCTTTGCATTGAGGGCTATATGAAAACGGCTGTGGCGCTGAAGTTGCCTGTGAATGTGGAGTTGGTGGCATGTGAAAACCGCATGTGGAGCATTCGTTTGTTTGGGATGCTGACCAAGCTTCATTTCAGTCCTAGGCACTCAAAGGGCACTAAGCATAGAGTGTGAAAACTGAGTTTCCTTGAGAGCTGCTTGGAAGCCTGATGGTGTGTGAAGTTAGTGAGCCAAATGGAGTTGTTCTCCCACAAGAACCACTCGGCTGATCCTTCTTCAATATGCCCTTCACCAACATGCAGTGTTTCCTTGATTGAATTAGCTCTCACACCAATATTTGCGTCTAGAGCCTTTGCATTGAGGGCTATCTGAAAACGGCTGTGGCGCTGAAGTTGCCTGTGAATGTGGAGTTGGTGGCATGTGAAACCCGCATGTGGAGCATTCGTTTGTGTGGGATGCTCTACCAGGTTCATTCCTAGATAATGCACTCAAAGGGCACTAAGCATAGAGTGTGAAAACTGAGTTTCCTTGAGAGCTGCTTGGAAGCCTGATGGTGTGTGAAGTTAGTGAGCCAAATGGAGTTGTTCTCCCACAAGAACCACCCGGCTGATCCTTCTTCAATATGCCCTTCACCAACATGCAGTGTTTCCTTGATTGAATTAGCTCTCACACCAATATTTGCGTCTAGAGCCTTTGCATTGAGGACTATCTGAAAACGGCTGTGGCACTGAAGTTGCCTGTGAATGTGGAGTTGGTGGCATGTGAAACCCGCATGTGGAGCATTCGTTTGTGTGGGATGCTCTACCAGGTTCATTCCTAGATAATGCACTCAAAGGGCACTAAGCATAGAGTGTGAAAACTGAGTTTCCTTGAGAGCTGCTTGGAAGCCTGATGGTGTGTGAAGTTAGTGAGCCAAATGGAGTTGTTCTCCCACAAGAACCACTCGGCTGATCCTTCTTCAATATGCCCTTCACCAACAGGCAGTGTTTCCTTGATTGAATTAGCTCTCACACCAATATTTGCGTCTAGAGCCTTTGCATTGAGGGCTATCTGAAAACGGCTGTGGCGCTGAAGTTGCCTGTGAATGTGGAGTTGGTGGCATGTGAAACCCGCATGTGGAGCATTCGTTTGTGTGGGATGCTCTACCAGGTTCATTCCTAGATAATGCACTCAAAGGGCACTAAGCATAGAGTGTGAAAACTGAGTTTCCTTGAGAGCTGTTTGGAAGCCTGATGGTGTGTGAAGTTAGTGAGCCAAATGGAGTTGTTCTCCCACAAGAAACACTCGGCTGATCCTTCTTCAATATGCCCTTCACCAACATGCAGTGTTTCCTTGATTGAATTAGCTCTCACACCAATATTTGCGTCTAGAGCCTTTGCATTGAGGGCTATCTGAAAACGGCTGTGGCGCTGAAGTTGCCTGTGAATGTGGAGTTGGTGGCATGTGAAACCCGCATGTGGAGCATTCGTTTGTGTGGGATGCTCTACCAGGTTCATTCCTAGATAATGCACTCAAAGGGCACTAAGCATAGAGTGTGAAAACTGAGTTTCCTTGAGAGCTGCTTGGAAGCCTGATGGTGTGTGAAGTTAGTGAGCCAAATGGAGTTGTTCTCCCACAAGAACCACTCGGCTGATCCTTCTTCAATATGCCCTTCACCAACATGCAGTGTTTCCTTGATTGAATTAGCTCTCACACCAATATTTGCGTCTAGAGCCTTTGCATTGAGGGCTATCTGAAAATGGCTGTGGCACTGAAGTTGCCTGTGAATGTGGAGTTGGTGGCATGTGAAACCCGCATGTGGAGCATTCGTTTGTGTGGGATGCTGACCAAGCTTCATTTCAGTCCTAGGCACTCAAAGGGCACTAAGCATAGAGTGTGAAAACTGAGTTTTCTTGAGAGCTGCTTGGAAGCCTGATGGTGTGTGAAGTTAGTGAGCCAAATGGAGTTGTTCTCCCACAAGAACCACTCGGCTGATCCTTCTTCAATATACCCTTCACCAACATGCAGTGTTTCCTTGATTGAATTAGCTCTCACACCAATATTTGCGTCTAGAGCCTTTGCATTGAGGGCTATATGAAAACGGCTGTGGCGCTGAAGTTGCCTGTGAATGTGGAGTTGGTGGCATGTGAAAACCGCATGTGGAGCATTCGTTTGTTTGGGATGCTCTACCAGGTTCATTCCTAGATAATGCACTCAAAGTACACTAAGCATAGAGTGTGAAAACTGAGTTTCCTTGAGAGCTGCTTGGAAGCCTGATGGTGTGTGAAGTTAGTGAGCCAAATGGAGTTGTTCTCCCACAAGAACCACTCGGCTGATCCTTCTTCAATATGCCCTTCACCAACATGCAGTGTTTCCTTGATTGAATTAGCTCTCACACCAATATTTGCGTCTAGAGCCTTTGCATTGAGGGCTATCTGAAAACGGCTGTGGCGCTGAAGTTGCCTGTGAATGTGGAGTTGGTGGCATGTGAAACCCGCATGTGGAGCATTCGTTTGTGTGGGATGCTCTACCAGGTTCATTCCTAGATAATGCACTCAAAGGGCACTAAGCATAGAGTGTGAAAACTGAGTTTCCTTGAGAGCTGCTTGGAAGCCTGATGGTGTGTGAAGTTAGTGAGCCAAATGGAGTTGTTCTCCCACAAGAACCACCCGGCTGATCCTTCTTCAATATGCCCTTCACCAACATGCAGTGTTTCCTTGATTGAATTAGCTCTCACACCAATATTTGCGTCTAGAGCCTTTGCATTGAGGACTATCTGAAAACGGCTGTGGCACTGAAGTTGCCTGTGAATGTGGAGTTGGTGGCATGTGAAACCCGCATGTGGAGCATTCGTTTGTGTGGGATGCTCTACCAGGTTCATTCCTAGATAATGCACTCAAAGGGCACTAAGCATAGAGTGTGAAAACTGAGTTTCCTTGAGAGCTGCTTGGAAGCCTGATGGTGTGTGAAGTTAGTGAGCCAAATGGAGTTGTTCTCCCACAAGAACCACTCGGCTGATCCTTCTTCAATATGCCCTTCACCAACAGGCAGTGTTTCCTTGATTGAATTAGCTCTCACACCAATATTTGCGTCTAGAGCCTTTGCATTGAGGGCTATCTGAAAACGGCTGTGGCGCTGAAGTTGCCTGTGAATGTGGAGTTGGTGGCATGTGAAACCCACATGTGGAGCATTCGTTTGTGTGGGATGCTCTACCAGGTTCATTCCTAGATAATGCACTCAAAGGGCACTAAGCATAGAGTGTGAAAACTGAGTTTCCTTGAGAGCTGTTTGGAAGCCTGATGGTGTGTGAAGTTAGTGAGCCAAATGGAGTTGTTCTCCCACAAGAAACACTCGGCTGATCCTTCTTCAATATGCCCTTCACCAACATGCAGTGTTTCCTTGATTGAATTAGCTCTCACACCAATATTTGCGTCTAGAGCCTTTGCATTGAGGGCTATCTGAAAACGGCTGTGGCGCTGAAGTTGCCTGTGAATGTGGAGTTGGTGGCATGTGAAACCCGCATGTGGAGCATTCGTTTGTGTGGGATGCTCTACCAGGTTCATTTCAGTCCTAGCCATACAAAGGGCACTAAGCATAGAGTGTGAAAACTGAGTTTCCTTGAGAGCTGCTTGGAAGCCTGATGGTGTGTGAAGTTAGTGAGCCAAATGGAGTTGTTCTCCCACAAGAACCACTCGGCTGATCCTTCTTCAATATGCCCTTCACCAACATGCAGTGTTTCCTTGATTGAATTAGCTCTCACACCAATATTTGCGTCTAGAGCCTTTGCATTGAGGGCTATCTGAAAATGGCTGTGGCACTGAAGTTGCCTGTGAATGTGGAGTTGGTGGCATGTGAAACCCGCATGTGGAGCATTCGTTTGTGTGGGATGCTGACCAAGCTTCATTTCAGTCCTAGGCACTCAAAGGGCACTAAGCATAGAGTGTGAAAACTGAGTTTTCTTGAGAGCTGCTTGGAAGCCTGATGGTGTGTGAAGTTAGTGAGCCAAATGGAGTTGTTCTCCCACAAGAACCACTCGGCTGATCCTTCTTCAATATGCCCTTCACCAACATGCAGTGTTTCCTTGATTGAATTAGCTCTCACACCAATATTTGCGTCTAGAGCCTTTGCATTGAGGGCTATCTGAAAACGGCTGTGGCGCTGAAGTTGCCTGTGAATGTGGAGTTGGTGGCATGTGAAACCCGCATGTGGAGCATTCGTTTGTGTGGGATGCTCTACCAGGTTCATTCCTAGATAATGCACTCAAAGGGCACTAAGCATAGAGTGTGAAAACTGAGTTTCCTTGAGAGCTGCTTGGAAGCCTGATGGTGTGTGAAGTTAGTGAGCCAAATGGAGTTGTTCTCCCACAAGAACCACTCGGCTGATCCTTCTTCAATATGCCCTTCACCAACATGCAGTGTTTCCTTGATTGAATTAGCTCTCACACCAATATTTGCGTCTAGAGCCTTTGCATTGAGGGCTATCTGAAAACGGCTGTGGCGCTGAAGTTGCCTGTGAATGTGGAGTTGGTGGCATGTGAAACCCGCATGTGGAGCATTCGTTTGTGTGGGATGCTCTACCAGGTTCATTCCTAGATAATGCACTCAAAGGGCACTAAGCATAGAGTGTGAAAACTGAGTTTCCTTGAGAGCTGCTTGGAAGCCTGATGGTGTGTGAAGTTAGTGAGCCAAATGGAGTTGTTCTCCCACAAGAACCACCCGGCTGATCCTTCTTCAATATGCCCTTCACCAACATGCAGTGTTTCCTTGATTGAATTAGCTCTCACACCAATATTTGCGTCTAGAGCCTTTGCATTGAGGACTATCTGAAAACGGCTGTGGCACTGAAGTTGCCTGTGAATGTGGAGTTGGTGGCATGTGAAACCCGCATGTGGAGCATTCGTTTGTGTGGGATGCTCTACCAGGTTCATTCCTAGATAATGCACTCAAAGGGCACTAAGCATAGAGTGTGAAAACTGAGTTTCCTTGAGAGCTGCTTGGAAGCCTGATGGTGTGTGAAGTTAGTGAGCCAAATGGAGTTGTTCTCCCACAAGAACCACTCGGCTGATCCTTCTTCAATATGCCCTTCACCAACAGGCAGTGTTTCCTTGATTGAATTAGCTCTCACACCAATATTTGCGTCTAGAGCCTTTGCATTGAGGGCTATCTGAAAACGGCTGTGGCGCTGAAGTTGCCTGTGAATGTGGAGTTGGTGGCATGTGAAACCCGCATGTGGAGCATTCGTTTGTGTGGGATGCTCTACCAGGTTCATTCCTAGATAATGCACTCAAAGGGCACTAAGCATAGAGTGTGAAAACTGAGTTTCCTTGAGAGCTGTTTGGAAGCCTGATGGTGTGTGAAGTTAGTGAGCCAAATGGAGTTGTTCTCCCACAAGAAACACTCGGCTGATCCTTCTTCATTATGCCCTTCACCAACATGCAGTGTTTCCTTGATTGAATTAGCTCTCACACCAATATTTGCGTCTAGAGCCTTTGCATTGAGGGCTATCTGAAAACGGCTGTGGCGCTGAAGTTGCCTGTGAATGTGGAGTTGGTGGCATGTGAAACCCGCATGTGGAGCATTCGTTTGTGTGGGATGCTCTACCAGGTTCATTTCAGTCCTAGCCATACAAAGGGCACTAAGCATAGAGTGTGAAAACTGAGTTTCCTTGAGAGCTGCTTGGAAGCCTGATGGTGTGTGAAGTTAGTGAGCCAAATGGAGTTGTTCTCCCACAAGAACCACTCGGCTGATCCTTCTTCAATATGCCCTTCACCAACATGCAGTGTTTCCTTGATTGAATTAGCTCTCACACCAATATTTGCGTCTAGAGCCTTTGCATTGAGGGCTATCTGAAAATGGCTGTGGCACTGAAGTTGCCTGTGAATGTGGAGTTGGTGGCATGTGAAACCCGCATGTGGAGCATTCGTTTGTGTGGGATGCTGACCAAGCTTCATTTCAGTCCTAGGCACTCAAAGGGCACTAAGCATAGAGTGTGAAAACTGAGTTTTCTTGAGAGCTGCTTGGAAGCCTGATGGTGTGTGAAGTTAGTGAGCCAAATGGAGTTGTTCTCCCACAAGAACCACTCGGCTGATCCTTCTTCAATATGCCCTTCACCAACATGCAGTGTTTCCTTGATTGAATTAGCTCTCACACCAATATTTGCGTCTAGAGCCTTTGCATTGAGGGCTATCTGAAAACGGCTGTGGCGCTGAAGTTGCCTGTGAATGTGGAGTTGGTGGCATGTGAAACCCGCATGTGGAGCATTCGTTTGTGTGGGATGCTCTACCAGGTTCATTCCTAGATAATGCACTCAAAGGGCACTAAGCATAGAGTGTGAAAACTGAGTTTCCTTGAGAGCTGCTTGGAAGCCTGATGGTGTGTGAATTTAGTAAGCCAAATGGAGTTGTTCTCCCACAAGAACCACTCGGCTGATCCTTCTTCAATATGCCCTTCACCAACATGCAGTGTTTCCTTGATTGAATTAGCTCTCACACCAATATTTGCGTCTAGAGCCTTTGCATTGAGGGCTATCTGAAAACGGCTGTGGCGCTGAAGTTGCCTGTGAATGTGGAGTTGGTGGCATGTGAAACCCGCATGTGGAGCATTCGTTTATGTGGGATGCTCTCCAAGCTTCATTTCAGTCCTAGGCACTCAAAGGGCACTAAGCATAGAGTGTGAAAACTGAGTTTCCTTGAGAGCTGCTTGGAAGCCTGATGGTGTGTGAAGTTAGTGAGCCAAATGGAGTTGTTCTCCCACAAGAACCACTCGGCTGATCCTTCTTCAATATGCCCTTCACCAACATGCAGTGTTTCCTTGATTGAATTAGCTCTCACACCAATATTTGCGTCTAGAGCCTTTGCATTGAGGGCTATCTGAAAACGGCTGTGGCGCTGAAGTTGCCTGTGAATGTGGAGTTGGTAGCATGTGAAACCCGCATGTGGAGCATTCGTTTGTTTGCGATGCTCTACCAGGTTCATTCCTAGATAATTCACTCAAAGGGCACTAAGCATAGAGTGTGAAAACTGAGTTTCCTTGAGAGCTGCTTGGAAGCCTGATGGTGTGTGAAGTTAGTGAGCCAAATGGAGTTGTTCTCCCACAAGAACCACTCGGCTGATCCTTCTTCAATATGCCCTTCACCAACATGCAGTGTTTCCTTGATTGAATTAGCTCTCACACCAATATTTGCATCTAGAGCCTTTGCATTGAGGGCTATCTGAAAACGGCTGTGGCGCTGAAGTTGCCTGTGAATGTGGAGTTGGTGGCATGTGAAACCCGCATGTGGAGCATTCGTTTGTCTGGGATGCTGACCAAGCTTCATTTCAGTCCTAGGCACACTAAGAGCACTAAGCATAGAGTGTGAAAACTCAGTTTCCTTCAGAGCTGCTTGGAAGCCTGATGGTGTGTGAAGTTAGTGAGCCAAATGGAGTTGTTCTCCCACAAGAACCACTCGGCTGATCCTTCTTCAATATGCCTTCACCAACATGCAGTGTTTCCTTGATTGAATTAGCTCTCACACCAATATTTGCGTCTAGAGCCTTTGCATTGAGGGCTATCTGAAAACGGCTGTGGCGCTGAAGTTGCCTGTGAATGTGGAGTTGGTGGCATGTGAAACCCGCATGTGGAGCATTCGTTTGTGTGGGATGCTCTACCAGGTTCATTCCTAGAAAATGCACTCAAAGGGCACTAAGCATAGAGTGTGAAAACTGAGTTTCCTTGAGAGCTGCTTGGAAGCCTGATGGTGTGTGAATTTAGTAAGCCAAATGGAGTTGTTCTCCCACAAGAACCACTCGGCTGATCCTTCTTCAATATGCCCTTCACCAACATGCAGTGTTTCCTTGATTGAATTAGCTCTCACACCAATATTTGCATCTAGAGCCTTTGCATTGAGGGCTATCTGAAAACGGCTGTGGCGCTGAAGTTGCCTGTGAATGTGGAGTTGGTGGCATGTGAAACCCGCATGTGGAGCATTCGTTTGTCTGGGATGCTGACCAAGCTTCATTTCAGTCCTAGGCACACTAAGAGCACTAAGCATAGAGTGTGAAAACTCAGTTTCCTTCAGAGCTGCTTGGAAGCCTGATGGTGTGTGAAGTTAGTGAGCCAAATGGAGTTGTTCTCCCACAAGAACCACTCGGCTGATCCTTCTTCAATATGCCTTCACCAACATGCAGTGTTTCCTTGATTGAATTAGCTCTCACACCAATATTTGCGTCTAGAGCCTTTGCATTGAGGGCTATCTGAAAACGGCTGTGGCGCTGAAGTTGCCTGTGAATGTGGAGTTGCTGGCATGTGAAACCCGCATGTGGAGCATTCGTTTGTGTGGGATGCTCTACCAGGTTCATTTCAGTCCTAGCCATACAAAGGGCACTAAGCATAGAGTGTGAAAACTGAGTTTCCTTGAGAGCTGCTTGGAAGCCTGATGGTGTGTGAAGTTAGTGAGCCAAATGGAGTTGTTCTCCCACAAGAACCACTCGGCTGATCCTTCTTCAATATGCCCTTCACCAACATGCAGTGTTTCCTTGATTGAATTAGCTCTCACACCAATATTTGCGTCTAGAGCCTTTGCATTGAGGGCTATCTGAAAACGGCTGTGGCGCTGAAGTTGCCTGTGAATGTGGAGTTGGTGGCATGTGAAACCCGCATGTGGAGCATTCGTTTGTGTGGGATGCTGACCAAGCTTCATTTCAGTCCTAGGCACACAAAGAGCACTAAGCATAGATTGTGAAAACTGAGTTTCCTTGAGAGCTGCTTGGAAGCCTGATGGTGTGTGAAGTTAGTGAGCCAAATGGAGTTGTTCTCCCACAAGAACCACTCGGCTGATCCTTCTTCAATATGCCCTTCACCAACATGCAGTGTTTCCTTGATTGAATTAGCTCTCACACCAATATTTGCGTCTAGAGCCTTTGCATTGAGGGCTATCTGAAAACGGCTGTGGCGCTGAAGTTGCCTGTGAATGTGGAGTTTGTGGCATGTGAAACCCGCATGTGGAGCATTCGTTTGTGTGGGATGCTCTACCAGGTTCTTTCCTAGATAATGCACTCAAAGGGCACTAAGCATAGAGTGTGAAAACTGAGTTTCCTTGAGAGCTGCTTGGAAGCCTGATGGTGTGTGAAGTTAGTGAGCCAAATGGAGTTGTTCTCCCACAAGAACCACTCGGCTGATCCTTCTTCAATATGCCCTTCACCAACATGCAGTGTTTCCTTGATTGAATTAGCTCTCACACCAATATTTGCGTCTAGAGCCTTTGCATTGAGGGCTATCTGAAAACGGCTGTGGCGCTGAAGTTGCCTGTGAATGTGGAGTTGGTGGCATGTGAAACCCGCATGTGGAGCATTCGTTTGTGTGGGATGCTCTACCAGGTTCATTCCTAGAAAATGCACTCAAAGGGCACTAAGCATAGAGTGTGAAAACTGAGTTTCCTTGAGAGCTGCTTGGAAGCCTGATGGTGTGTGAATTTAGTAAGCCAAATGGAGTTGTTCTCCCACAAGAACCACTCGGCTGATCCTTCTTCAATATGCCCTTCACCAACATGCAGTGTTTCCTTGATTGAATTAGCTCTCACACCAATATTTGCATCTAGAGCCTTTGCATTGAGGGCTATCTGAAAACGGCTGTGGCGCTGAAGTTGCCTGTGAATGTGGAGTTGGTGGCATGTGAAACCCGCATGTGGAGCATTCGTTTGTCTGGGATGCTGACCAAGCTTCATTTCAGTCCTAGGCACACTAAGAGCACTAAGCATAGAGTGTGAAAACTCAGTTTCCTTGAGAGCTGCTTGGAAGCCTGATGGTGTGTGAAGTTAGTGAGCCAAATGGAGTTGTTCTCCCACAAGAACCACTCGGCTGATCCTTCTTCAATATGCCTTCACCAACATGCAGTGTTTCCTTGATTGAATTAGCTCTCACACCAATATTTGCGTCTAGAGCCTTTGCATTGAGGGCTATCTGAAAACGGCTGTGGCGCTGAAGTTGCCTGTGAATGTGGAGTTGGTGGCATGTGAAACCCGCATGTGGAGCATTCGTTTGTGTGGGATGCTCTACCAGGTTCATTTCAGTCCTAGCCATACAAAGGGCACTAAGCATAGAGTGTGAAAACTGAGTTTCCTTGAGAGCTGCTTGGAAGCCTGATGGTGTGTGAAGTTAGTGAGCCAAAAGGAGTTGTTCTCAAACAAGAACCACTCTGCTGATCCTTCTTCAATATGCCCTTCACCAACATGCAGTGTTTCCTTGATTGAATTAGCTCTCACACCAATATTTGCGTCTAGAGCCTTTGCATTGAGGGCTATCTGAAAACGGCTGTGGCGCTGAAGTTGCCTGTGAATGTGGAGTTGGTGGCATGTGAAACCCGCATGTGGAGCATTCGTTTGTGTGGGATGCTCTACCAGGTTCATTTCAGTCCTAGCCATACAAAGGGCACTAAGCATAGAGTGTGAAAACTGAGTTTCCTTGAGAGCTGCTTGGAAGCCTGATGGTGTGTGAAGTTAGTGAGCCAAAAGGAGTTGTTCTCAAACAAGAACCACTCTGCTGATCCTTCTTCAATATGCCCTTCACCAACATGCAGTGTTTCCTTGATTGAATTAGCTCTCACACCAATATTTGCGTCTAGAGCCTTTGCATTGAGGGCTATCTGAAAACGGCTGTGGCGCTGAAGTTGCCTGTGAATGTGGAGTTGGTGGCATGTGAAACCCGCATGTGGAGCATTCGTTTGTGTGGGATGCTGACCAAGCTTCATTTCAGTCCTAGGCACACAAAGAGCAGTAAGCATAGAGTGTGAAAACTGAGTTTCCTTGAGAGCTGCTTGGAAGCCTGATGCTGTGTGAAGTTAGTGAGCCAAATGGAGTTGTTCTCCCACAAGAACCACTCGGCTGATCCTTCTTCAATATGCCCTTCACCAACATGCAGTGTTTCCTTGATTGAATTAGCTCTCACACCAATATTTGCGTCTAGAGCCTTTGCATTAAGGGCTATCTGAAAACGGCTGTGGCGCTGAAGTTGCCTGTGAATGTGGAGTTGGTGGCATGTGAAACCCGCATGTGGAGCATTCGTTTGTGTGGGATGCTGACCAAGCTTCATTTCAGTCCTAGGCACACAAAGAGCAGTAAGCATAGAGTGTGAAGACTGAGTTTCCTTGAGAGCTGCTTGGAAGCCTGATGGTGTGTGAAGTTAGTGAGCCAAATGGAGTTGTTCTCCCACAAGAACCACTCGGCTGATCCTTCTTCAATATGCCCTTCACCAACATGCAGTGTTTCCTTGATTGAATTAGCTCTCACACCAATATTTGCGTCTAGAGCCTTTGCATTGAGGGCTATCTGAAAACGGCTGTGGCGCTGAAGTTGCCTGTGAATGTGGAGTTGGTGGCATGTGAAACCCGCATGTGGAGCATTCGTTTCTGTGGGATGCTCTACCAGGTTCATTTCAGTCCTAGCCATACAAAGGGCACTAAGCATAGAGTGTGAAAACTGAGTTTCCTTGAGAGCTGCATGGAAGCCTGATGGTGTGTGAAGTTAGTGAGCCAAAAGGAGTTGTTCTCCCACAAGAACCACTCTGCTGATCCTTCTTCAATATGCCCTTCACCAACATGCAGTGTTTCCTTGATTGAATTAGCTCTCACACCAATATTTGCGTCTAGAGCCTTTGCATTGAGGGCTATCTGAAAACGGCTGTGGCGCTGAAGTTGCCTGTGAATGTGGAGTTGGTGGCATGTGAAACCCGCATGTGGAGCATTCGTTTCTGTGGGATGCTCTACCAGGTTCATTTCAGTCCTAGCCATACAAAGGGCACTAAGCATAGAGTGTGAAAACTGAGTTTCCTTGAGAGCTGCTTGGAAGCCTGATGGTGTGTGAAGTTAGTGAGCCAAATGGAGTTGTTCTCCCACAAGAACCACTCGGCTGATCCTTCTTCAATATGCCCTTCACCAACATGCAGTGTTTCCTTGATTGAATTAGCTCTCACACCAATATTTGCGTCTAGAGCCTTTGCATTGAGGGCTATCTGAAAACGGCTGTGGCGCTGAAGTTGCCTGTGAATGTGGAGTTGGTGGCATGTGAAACCCGCATGTGGAGCATTCGTTTGTGTGGGATGCTGACCAAGCTTCATTTCAGTCCTAGGCCCTCAAACGGCACTAAGCATAGAGTGTGAAAACTGAGTTTCCTTGAGAGCTGCTTGGAAGCCTGATGGTGTGTGAAGTTAGTGAGCCAAATGGAGTTGTTCTCCCACAAGAACCACTCGGCTGATCCTTCTTCAATATGCCCTTCACCAACATGCAGTGTTTCCTTGATTGAATTAGCTCTCACACCAATATTTGCGTCTAGAGCCTTTGCATTGAGGGCTATCTGAAAACGGCTGTGGCGCTGAAGTTGCCTGTGAATGTGGAGTTGGTGGCATGTGAAACCCGCATGTGGAGCATTCGTTTGTGTGGGATGCTCTACCAGGTTCATTTCAGTCCTAGCCATACAAAGGGCACTAAGCATAGAGTGTGAAAACTGAGTTTCCTTGAGAGCTGCTTGGAAGCCTGATGGTGTGTGAAGTTAGTGAGCCAAAAGGAGTTGTTCTCAAACAAGAACCACTCGGCTGATCCTTCTTCAATATGCCCTTCACCAACATGCAGTGTTTCCTTGATTGAATTAGCTCTCACACCAATATTTGCGTCTAGAGCCTTTGCATTGAGGGCTATCTGAAAACGGCTGTGGCGCTGAAGTTGCCTGTGAATGTGGAGTTGGTGGCATGTGAAACCCGCATGTGGAGCATTCGTTTGTGTGGGATGCTCTACCAGGTTCATTTCAGTCCTAGCCATACAAAGGGCACTAAGCATAGAGTGTGAAAACTGAGTTTCCTTGAGAGCTGCTTGGAAGCCTGATGGTGTGTGAAGTTAGTGAGCCAAATGGAGTTGTTCTCCCACAAGAACCACTCGGCTGATCCTTCTTCAATATGCCCTTCACCAACATGCAGTGTTTCCTTGATTGAATTAGCTCTCACACCAATATTTGCGTCTAGAGCCTTTGCATTGAGGGCTATCTGAAAACGGCTGTGGCGCTGAAGTTGCCTGTGAATGTGGAGTTGGTGGCATGTGAAACCCGCATGTGGAGCATTCGTTTGTGTGGGATGCTCTACCAGGTTCATTCCTAGATAATGCACTCAAAGGGCACTAAGCATAGAGTGTGAAAACTGAGTTTCCTTGAGAGCTGCTTGGAAGCCTGATGGTGTGTGAAGTTAGTGAGCCAAATGGAGTTGTTCTCCCACAAGAACCACTCGGCTGATCCTTCTTCAATATGAGCTTCACCAACATGCAGTGTTTCCTTGATTGAATTAGCTCTCACACCAATATTTGCGTCTAGAGCCTTTGCATTGAGGGCTATCTGAAAACGGCTGTGGCGCTGAAGTTGCCTGTGAATGTGGAGTTGGTGGCATGTGAAACCCGCATGTGGAGCATTCGTTTGTGTGGGATGCTCTACCAGGTTCATTTCAGTCCTAGCCATACAAAGGGCACTAAGCATAGAGCGTGAAAACTGAGTTTCCTTGAGAGCTGCTTGGAAGCCTGATGGTGTGTGAAGTTAGTGAGCCAAATGGAGTTGTTCTCCCACAAGAACCACTCGGCTGATCCTTCTTCAATATGCCCTTCACCAACATGCAGTGTTTCCTTGATTGAATTAGCTCTCACACCAATATTTGCGTCTAGAGCCTTTGCATTGAGGGCTATCTGAAAACGGCTGTGGCGCTGAAGTTGCCTGTGAATGTGGAGTTGGTGGCATGTGAAACCCGCATGTGGAGCATTCGTTTCTGTGGGATGCTCTACCAGGTTCATTTCAGTCCTAGCCATACAAAGGGCACTAAGCATAGAGTGTGAAAACTGAGTTTCCTTGAGAGCTGCTTGGAAGCCTGATGGTGTGTGAAGTTAGTGAGCCAAAAGGAGTTGTTCTCCCACAAGAACCACTCTGCTGATCCTTCTTCAATATGCCCTTCACCAACATGCAGTGTTTCCTTGATTGAATTAGCTCTCACACCAATATTTGCGTCTAGAGCCTTTGCATTGAGGGCTATCTGAAAACGGCTGTGGCGCTGAAGTTGCCTGTGAATGTGGAGTTGGTGGCATGTGAAACCCGCATGTGGAGCATTCGTTTATGTGGGATGCTCTACCAGGTTCATTTCAGTCCTAGCCATACAAAGGGCACTAAGCATAGAGTGTGAAAACTGAGTTTCCTTGAGAGCTGCTTGGAAGCCTGATGGTGTGTGAAGTTAGTGAGCCAAATGGAGTTGTTCTCCCACAAGAACCACTCGGCTGATCCTTCTTCAATATGCCCTTCACCAACATGCAGTGTTTCCTTGATTGAATTAGCTCTCACACCAATATTTGCGTCTAGAGCCTTTGCCTTGAGGGCTATCTGAAAACGGCTGTGGCGCTGAAGTTGCCTGTGAATGTGGAGTTGGTGGCATGTGAAACCCGCATGTGGAGCATTCGTTTGTGTGGGATGCTCTACCAGGTTCATTCCTAGATAATGCACTCAAAGGGCACTAAGCATAGAGTGTGAAAACTGAGTTTCCTTGAGAGCTGCTTGGAAGCCTGATGGTGTGTGAAGTTAGTGAGCCAAATGGAGTTGTTCTCCCACAAGAACCACTCGGCTGATCCTTCTTCAATATGCCCTTCACCAACATGCAGTGTTTCCTTGATTGAATTAGCTCTCACACCAATATTTGCGTCTAGAGCCTTTGCATTGAGGGCTATCTGAAAACGGCTGTGGCGCTGAAGTTGCCTGTGAATGTGGAGTTGGTGGCACGTGAAACCCGCATGTGGAGCATTCGTTTGTGTGGGATGCTCTACCAGGTTCATTTCAGTCCTAGCCATACAAAGGGCACTAAGCATAGAGCGTGAAAACTGAGTTTCCTTGAGAGCTGCTTGGAAGCCTGATGGTGTGTGAAGTTAGTGAGCCAAATGGAGTTGTTCTCCCACAAGAACCACTCGGCTGATCCTTCTTCAATATGCCCTTCACCAACATGCAGTGTTTCCTTGATTGAATTAGCTCTCACACCAATATTTGCGTCTAGAGCCTTTGCATTGAGGGCTATCTGAAAACGGCTGTGGCGCTGAAGTTGCCTGTGAATGTGGTGTTGGTGGCATGTGAAACCCGCATGTGGAGCATTCGTTTGTGTGGGATGCTCTACCAGGTTCATTCCTAGATAATGCACTCAAAGGGCACTAAGCATAGAGTGTGAAAACTGAGTTTCCTTGAGAGCTGCTTGGAAGCCTGATGGCGTGTGAAGTTAGTGAGCCAAATGGAGTTGTTCTCCCACAAGAACCACGTCGGCTGATCCTTCTTCAATATGCCCTTCACCAACATGCAGTGTTTCCTTGATTGAATTAGCTCTCACACCAATATTTGCGTCTAGAGCCTTTGCATTGAGGGCTATCTGAAAACGGCTGTGGCGCTGAAGTTGCCTGTGAATGTGGAGTTGGTGGCATGTGAAACCCGCATGTGGAGCATTCGTTTGTGTGGGATGCTCTCCAAGCTTCATTTCAGTCCTAAGCACTCAAACGGCACTAAGCATAGAGTGTGAAAACTGAGTTTCCTTGAGAGCTGCTTGGAAGCCTGATGGTGTGTGAAGTTAGTGAGCCAAAAGGAGTTGTTCTCCCACAAGAACCACTCGGCTGATCCTTCTTCAATATGCCCTTCACCAACATGCAGTGTTTCCTTGATTGAATTAGCTCTCACACCAATATTTGCGTCTAGAGCCTTTGCATTGAGGGCTATCTGAAAACGGCTGTGGCGCTGAAGTTGCCTGTGAATGTGGAGTTGGTGGCATGTGAAACCCGCATGTGGAGCATTCGTTTGTGTGGGATGCTGACCAAGCTTCATTTCAGTCCTAGGCCCCTAAACGGCACTAAGCATAGAGTGTGAAAACTGAGTTTCCTTGAGAGCTGCTTGGAAGCCTGATGGTGTGTGAAGTTAGTGAGCCAAATGGAGTTGTTCTCCCACAAGAACCACTCGGCTGATCCTTCTTCAATATGCCCTTCACCAACATGCAGTGTTTCCTTGATTGAATTAGCTCTCACACCAATATTTGCGTCTAGAGCCTTTGCATTGAGGGCTATCTGAAAACGGCTGTGGCGCTGAAGTTGCCTGTGAATGTGGAGTTATTGGCATGTGAAACCCGCATGTGGAGCATTCGTTTGTGTGGGATGCTCTACCAGGTTCATTTCAGTCCTAGCCATACAAAGGGCACTAAGCATAGAGTGTGAAGACTGAGTTTCCTTGAGAGCTGCTTGGAAGCCTGATGGTGTGTGAAGTTAGTGAGCCAAAAGGAGTTGTTCTCCCACAAGAACCACTCGGCTA
>NW_026698489.1:0-39248 GCF_030435755.1 Ochotona princeps
AACTTCAGCGCCACAGCCGTTTTCAGATAGCCATCAATGCAAAGGCTTTAGACCCAAATATGGGTGTGAGAGCTAATTCAATCAATAAAACACTGCATGTTGGTGAAGGGCATATTGAAGAAGGATCAGCCGAGTGGTTCTTGTGGGAGAACAACTCCATTTGGCTCACTAACTTCACACACCATCAGGCTTCCAAGCAGCTCTCAAGGAAACTCAGTTTTCACACTCTATGCTTAGTGCCCTTTGAGTGCTTAGGACTGAAATGAAGCTTGGTGAGCATCCCACACAAACGAATGCTCCACATGCGGGTTTCACATGCCACCAACTCCAAATTCTCAGGCAACTTCAGCGCCACAGTTGTTTTCAGATAGCCCTCAATGCAAAGGCTCTAGACGCAAATATTGGTGTGAGAGCTAATTCAATCAAGGAAACACTGCATGTTGGTGATGGGCATATTGAATTAGGATCAGCCGAGTGGTTTTTGTGGGAGAACAACTCCATTTGGCTCACTAACTTCACACACTATCAGGCTTCCAAGCAGCTCTCAAGAAAACTCAGTTTTCACACTCTATGCTTAGTGCCCTTTGAGTGCATTATCTAGGAATGATCCTGGTAGAGCATCCCAAACACAAACGAATGCTCCGCATGCGGGTTTCACATGCCACCAACTCCACATTCACAGGCAACTTCAGCGCCACAGCCGTTTTCAGATAGCCCTCAATGCAAAGGCTCTAGACGCAAATATTGGTGTGAGAGCTAATTCAATCAAGGAAACACTGCATGTTGGTGAAGGGCATAGAGAAGAAGGATCAGCCGAGTGGTTCTTGTGGGAGAACAACTCCATTTGGCTCACTAACTTCACACACCATCAGGCTTCCAAGCAGCTCTCAAGGAAACTCAGTTTTCACACTCTATGCTTAGTGCCCTTTGAGTGCCTAGGACTGAAATGAAGCTTTGTGAGCATCCCACACAAACGGATGCTCCACATGCGGTTTCTCATGCCACCAACTCCACATTCACAGGCAACTTCAGCGCCACAGCCGTTTTCAGATAGCCCTCAATGCAAAGGCTCTAGACGCAAATATTGGTGTGAGAGCTAATTCAATCAAGGAAACACTGCATGTTGGTGAAGGGCATATTGAAGAAGGATCAGCCGAGTGGTTCTTGTGGGAGAACAACTCCATTTGACTCACTAACTTCACACACCATCAGGCTTCCAAGCAGCTCTCAAGGAAACTCAGTTTTCACACTCTATGCTAAGTGCCCTTTTAGCGCCTAGGGCTGAAATGAAACTTGGTGAGCATCCCACACAAACGACTGCTCCACATGCGGGTTTCACATGCCACCAACTCCACATTCAGAGGCTTCTTCAGCGCCACAGCCGTTTTCAGATAGCTCTCAATGCAAAGGCTCTAGACCCAAATATGGGTGTGAGAGCTAATTCAATCAAGGAAACACTGCATGTTGGTGAAGGGCATATTGAAGAAGGATCAGCCGAGTGGTTCTTGTGGGAGAACAACTCCATTTGGCTCACTAACTTCACACACCATCAGGCTTCCTAGCAGGTCTCAAGGAATCTCAGTTTCCACACTCTATGTTTAGTGCCCTTTGAGTGAATTATCTAGGAACAAACTTGGTTGAGCATCCCACACAAACGAATGCTCCACATGCGGGTTTCACATGCCTCCAACTCCACATTCACAGGCAACTTCAGCGCCACAGCCGTTTTCAGATAGCCATCAATGCAAAGGCTTTAGACCCAACTATGGGTGTGAGAGCTAATTCAATCAAGGAAACACTGCATGTTGGTAAAGGGCATATTGAAGAAGGATCAGGCGAGTGGTTCTTGTGGGAGAACAACTCCATTTGGCTCACTAACTTCACACACCATCAGGCTTCCAAGCAGCTCTCAAGGAAACTCAGTTTTCACACTCTATGCTTAGTGCCCTTTGAGTGCTTAGGACTGAAATGAAGCTTGGTGAGCATCCCACACAAACGAATGCTCCACATGCGGGTTTCACATGCCACCAACTCCACATTCTCAGGCAACTTCAGCGCCACAGTTGTTTTCAGATAGCCCTCAATGCAAAGGCTCTAGACGCAAATATTTGTGTGAGAGCTAATTCAATCAAGGAAACACTGCATGTTGGTGAAGGGCATATTGAATTAGGATCAGCCGAGTGGTTTTTGTGGAGAACAACTCCATTTGGCTCACTAACTTCACACACTATCAGGCTTCCAAGCAGCTCTCAAGAAAACTCAGTTTTCACACTCTATGCTTAGTGCCCTTTGAGTGCATTATCTAGGAATGATCCTGGTAGAGCATCCCAAACACAAACGAATGCTCCGCATGCGGGTTTCACATGCCACCAACTCCACATTCACAGGCAACTTCAGCGCCACAGCCGTTTTCAGATAGCCCTCAATGCAAAGCCTCTAGACGCAAATATTGGTGTGAGAGCTAATTCAATCAAGGAAACACTGCATGTTGGTGAAGGGCATATTGAAGAAGGATCAGCCGAGTGGTTCTTGTGGGACAACAACTCCATTTGGCTCACTAACTTCACACACCATCAGGCTTCCAAGCAGCTCTCAAGGAAACTCAGTTTTCACACTCTATGCTAAGTGCCCTTTGAGTGCCTAGGACTGAAATGAAGCTTTGTGAGCATCCCACACAAACGAATGCTCCACATGCGGGTTTCACATGCCACCAACTCCACATTCACAGGCAACTTCAGCGCCACAGCCGTATTCAGATAGCCCTCCATACAAAGGCTCTAGACGCAAATATGGGTGTGAGAGCTAATTCAATCAAGGAAACACTGCATGCTGGTGAAGGGCATATTGAAGAAGGATCAGCCGAGTGGTTCTTGTGGGAGAACAACTCCATTTGGCTCACTAACTTCACACACCATCAGGCTTCCAAGCAGCTCTCAAGGAAACTCAGTTTTCACACTCTCTGCTTAGTGCCCTTTGAGTGCTTAGGACTGAAATGAAGCTTTGTGAGCATCCCACACAAACGAATGCTCCACATGCGGGTTTCACATGCCACCAACTCCACATTCACAGGCAACTTCAGCGCCACAGCCGTTTTCAGATAGCCCTCAATGCAAAGGCTCTAGATGCAAATATTGGTGTGAGAGCTAATTCAATCAAGGAAACACTGCATGTTGGTGAAGGGCATATTGAAGAAGGATCAGCCGAGTGGTTCTTGTGGGAGAACAACTTCATTTGGCTCACTAACTTCACACACCATCAGGCTTCCAAGCAGCTCTCAAGGAAACTCAGTTTTCACACTCTACGCTTAGTGCCCTTTGAGTGCCTAGGACTGAAATGAAGCTTGGTGAGCATCCCACACAAACGAATGCTCCACATGCGGGTTTCACATGCCACCAACTCCACATTCACAGGCAACTTCAGCGCCACAGCCATTTTCAGATAGCCCTCAATGCAAAGGCTCTAGACGCAAATATGGGTGTGAGAGCTAATTCAATCAAGGAAACACTGCATGTTGGTGAAGGGCATATTGAAGAACGATCAGCCGAGTGGTTCTTGTGGGAGAACAACTCCATTTGGCTCACTAACTTCAACACCATCAGGCTTCCAAGCAGCTGTCAAGAAAACTCAGTTTGCACACTCTATGCTTAGTGCCCTTTGAGTGCTTAGGACTGAAATGAAGCTTGGTGAGCATCCCACACAAACGAATGCTCCACATGCGGGTTTCACATGCCACCAACTCCACATTCACAGGCAAATTCAGCGCCATAGCTGTTTTCAGATAGCCCTCAACGCAAAGGCTCTAGACGCATATATGGGTGTGAGAGCTAATTCAATCAAGGAAACACTGCATGTTGGTGAAGGGCATATAGAAGAAGCATCAGCCGAGTGGTTCTTGTGGGAGAACAACTCCATTTGGCTCACTAACTTCACACACCATCAGGCTTCCAAGCAGCTCTCAAGGAAACTCAGTTTTCACACTCTATACTTAGTGCCCTTTGAGTGCATTATCTAGGATTGAACCTGGTAGAGCATCCCACACAAACGAATGCTCCACATGCGGGTTTCACATTCCACCAACTCCACATTCTCAGGCAACTTCAGCGAAACAACCATTTTCAGATAGCCCTCAATGCAAAAGCTCTAGACGCAAATATTGGTGTGAGAGCTAATTCAATCAAGAAAACACTGCATGTTTGTGAAGGGCATAGAGAAGAAGGATCAGCCGAGTGGTTCTTGTGGGAGAACAACTCCATTTGGCTCACTAACTTCACACACCATCAGGCTTCCAAGCAGCTCTCAAGGAAACTCAGTTTTCACACTCTATGCTTAGTGCCCGTTGAGTGCTTAGGACTGAAATGAAGCTTTGTGAGCATCCCACACAAACGAATGCTCCACATGCGGGTTTCACATGCCACCAACTCCACATTCACAGGCAACTTCAGCGCCACAGCCGTTTTCAGATAGCCCTCAATGCAAAGGCTCTAGATGCAAATATTGGTGTGAGATCTAATTCAATCAAGGAAACACTGCATATTGGTGAAGGGCATATTGAAGAAGGATCAGCCGAGTGGTTCTTGTGGGAGAACAAGTCCATTTGGCTCACTAACTTCAAACACCATCAGGCTTCCAAGCAGCTCTCAAGGAAACTCAGTTTTCACACTCTATGCTTAGTGCCCTTTGAGTGCATTATCTAGGAATGAACCTGGTAGAGCATCCCACACAAACGAATGCTCCACATGCGGGTTTCACATGCCACCAACTCCACATTCACAGCCAACTTCAGCGCCACAGCCGTTTTCAGATAGCCCTCAATGCAAAGGCTCTAGACGCAAATATGGGTGTGAGAGCTAATTCAATCAAGGAAACACTGCATGTTGGTGAAGGGCATATTGAAGAAGGATCAGCCGAGTGGTTCTTGTGGGAGAACAACTCCATTTGGCTCACTAACTTCACACACCATCAGGCTTCCAAGCAGCTCTCAAGGAAACTCAGTTTGCACACTCTATGCTTAGTGCCCGTTGAGTGCTTAGGACTGAAATGAAGCTTTGTGAGCATCCCACACAAACGAATGCTCCACATGCGGGTTTCACATGCCACCAACTCCACATTCACAGGCAACTTCAGCGCCACAGCCGTTTTCAGATAGCCCTCAATGCAAAGGCTCTAGACGCAAATATTGGTGTGAGAGCTAATTCAATCAAGGAAGCACTGCATGTTGGTGAAGGGCATATTGAAGAAGGATCAGCCGAGTGGTTCTTGTGGGAGAACAACTCCATTTGGCTCACTAACTTCACACACCATCAGGTTTCCAAGCAGCTCTCAAGGAAACTCAGTTTTCACACTCTATGCTTAGTGCTCTTTGAGTGCATTATCTAGGAATGATCCTGGTAGAGCATCCTACACAATCGAATGCTCCGCATGCGGGTTTCACATGCCACCAACTCCACATTCACAGGCAACTTCAGCACCACAGCCGTTTTCAGATAGGCCTCAATGCAAAGGCTCTAGACGCAAATATGGGTGTGAGAGCTAATTCAATCAAGGAAACACTGCATGTTGGTGAAGGGCATATTGAAGAAGGATCAGCCGAGTGGTTCTTGTGGGAGAAGAACTCCATTTGGCTCACTAACTTCACACACCATCAGGCTTCCAAGCAGCTCTCAAGGAAACTCAGTTTTCACACTCTATGCTAAGTGCCCTTTGAGTGCCTATGTCTGAAATGAAGCTTTGTGAGCATCCCACACAAACGAATGCTCCACATGCGGGTTTCACATGCCACCAACTCCACATTCACAGGCAACTTCAGCGCCACAGCCGTTTTCAGATAGCCCTCAATGCAAAGGCTCTAGACGCAAATATGGGTGTGAGAGCTAATTCAATCAAGGAAACACTGCATGTTGGTGAAGGGCATATTGAAGAAGGATCAGCCGAGTGGTTCTTGTGGGAGAACAACTCCATTTGGCTCACTAACTTCACACACCATCAGGCTTCCAAGCAGCTCTCAAGGAAACTCAGTTTTCACACTCTCTGCTTAGTGCCCTTTGAGTGCTTAGGACTGAAATGAAGCTTTGTGAGCATCCCACACAAACGAATGCTCCACATGCGGGTTTCACATGCCACCAACTCCACATTCACAGGCAACTTCAGCGCCACAGCCGTTTTCAGATAGCCCTCAATGCAAAGGCTCTAGATGCAAATATTGGTGTGAGAGCTAATTCAATCAAGGAAACACTGCATTTGGTGAACGGCATATTGAAGAAGGATCAGCCGAGTGGTTCTTGTGGGAGAAGAACTTCATTTGGCTCACTAACTTCACACACCATCAGGCTTCCAAGCAGCTCTCAAGGAAACTCAGTTTTCACACTCTACGCTTAGTGCCCTTTGAGTGCCTAGGACTGAAATGAAGCTTGGTGAGCATCCCACACAAACGAATGCTCCACATGCGGGTTTCACATGCCACCAACTCAACATTCACAGGCAACTTCAGCGCCACAGCCATTTTCAGATAGCCCTCAATGCAAAGGCTCTAGACGCAAATATGGGTGTGAGAGCTAATTCAATCAAGGAAACACTGCATGTTGGTGAAGGGCATATTGAAGAAGGATCAGCCCAGTGCTTCTTGTGGGAGAACAACTCCATTTGGCTCACTAACTTCACACACCATCAGGCTTCCAAGCAGCTCTCAAGGAAACTCAGTTTTCACACTCTATGCTTAGTGCCCTTTGAGTGCATTATCTAGGAATGAACCTGGTAGAGCATCCCACACAATCGAATGCTCCACATGCGGGTTTCACATGCCACCAACTCCACATTCACAGGCAACTTCAGCGCCACAGCCGTTTTCAGATAGCCCTCAATGCAAAGGCCCTAGATGCAAATATGGGTGTGAGAGCTAATTCAAGCAAGGAAACACTGCATGTTGGTGAAGGGCACATTGAAGAAGGATCAGCCGAGTGGTTCTTGTGGGAGAACAACTCCATTTGGCTCACTAACTTCACACACCATCAGGCTTCCAAGCAGCTCTCAAGGAAACTCAGTTTTCACACTCTATGCTTAGTGCCCTATGAGTGCATTATCTAGGAATGATCCTTTTAGAGCATCCCACACAAACGAATGCTCCACATGCGGGTTTCACATGCCACCAACTCCACATTCACAGGCAAATTCAGCGCCATAGCTGTTTTCAGATAGCCCTCAACGCAAAGGCTCTAGACGCATATATGGGTGTGAGAGCTAATTCAATCAAGGAAGCACTGCATGTTGGTGAAGGGCATATTGAAGAAGGATCAGCCGAGTGGTTCTTGTGGGAGAACAACTCCATTTGGCTCACTAACTTCACACACCATCAGGCTTCCAAGCAGCTCTCAAGGAAACTCAGTTTTCACACTCTATACTTAGTGCCCTTTGAGTGCATTATCTAGGATTGAACCTGGTAGAGCATCCCACACAAACGAATGCTCCACATGCGGGTTTCACATTCCACCAACTCCACATTCACAGGCAACTTCAGCGCCACAGCCGTTTTCAGATAGCCCTCAATGCAAAGGCTCTAGACGCAAATATTGGTGTGAGAGCTAATTCAATCAAGGAAACACTGCATGTTGGTGAAGGGCATATTGAAGAAGGATCAGCCGAGTGGTTCTTGTGGGAGAACAACTCCATTTGGCTCACTAACTTCACACACCATCTGGCTTCCAAGCAGCTCTCAAGGAAACTCAGTTTTCACACTCTATGCTAAGTGCCCTTTTAGCGCCTAGGGCTGAAATGAAACTTGGTGAGCATTCCACACAAACGAATGCTCCACATGCGGGTTTCACATGCCACCAACTCCACATTCTCAGGCAACTTCAGCGAAACAACCATTTTCAGATAGCCCTCAATGCAAAAGCTCTAGACGCAAATATTGGTGTGAGAGCTAATTCAATCAAGAAAACACTGCATGTTGGTGAAGGGCATAGAGAAGAAGGATCAGCCGAGTGGTTCTTGTGGGAGAACAACTCCATTTGGCTCACTAACTTCACACACCATCAGGCTTCCAAGCAGCTCTCAAGGAAACTCAGTTTTCACACTCTATGCTTAGTGCCCGTTGAGTGCTTAGGACTGAAATGAAGCTTTGTGAGCATCCCACACAAACGAATGCTCCACATGCGGGTTTCACATGCCACCAACTCCACATTCACAGGCAACTTCAGCGCCACAGCCGTTTTCAGATAGCCCTCAATGCAAAGGCTCTAGATGCAAATATTGGTGTGAGATCTAATTCAATCAAGGAAACACTGCATATTGGTGAAGGGCATATTGAAGAAGGATCAGCCGAGTGGTTCTTGTGGGAGAACAAGTCCATTTGGCTCACTAACTTCAAACACCATCAGGCTTCCAAGCAGCTCTCAAGGAAACTCAGTTTTCACACTCTATGCTTAGTGCCCTTTGAGTGCATTATCTAGGAATGAACCTGGTAGAGCATCCCACACAAACGAATGCTCCACATGCGGGTTTCACATGCCACCAACTCCACATTCACAGCCAACTTCAGCGCCACAGCCGTTTTCAGATAGCCCTCAATGCAAAGGCTCTAGACGCAAATATGGGTGTGAGAGCTAATTCAATCAAGGAAACACTGCATGTTGGTGAAGGGCATATTGAAGAAGGATCAGCCGAGTGGTTCTTGTGGGAGAACAACTCCATTTGGCTCACTAACTTCACACACCATCAGGTTTCCAAGCAGCTCTCAAGGAAACTCAGTTTTCACACTCTATGCTTAGTGCTCTTTGAGTGCATTATCTAGGAATGATCCTGGTAGAGCATCCAACACAATCGAATGCTCCGCATGCGGGTTTCACATGCCACCAACTCCACATTCACAGGCAACTTCAGCACCACAGCAGTTTTCAGATAGGCCTCAATGCAAAGGCTCTAGACGCAAATATTTATGTGAGAGCTAATTCAATCAAGGAAACACTGCATGTTGGTGAAGGGCATATTGAAGAAGGATCAGCCGAGTGGTTCTTGTGGGAGAACAACTCCATTTGGCTCACTAACTTCACACACCATCAGGCTTCCAAGCAGCTCTCAAGGAAACTCAGTTTTCACACTCTATGCTAAGTGCCCTTTGAGTGCCTATGTCTGAAATGAAGCTTTGTGAGCATCCCACACAAACGAATGCTCCACATGCGGGTTTCACATGCCACCAACTCCACATTCACAGGCAACTTCAGCGCCACAGCCGTTTTCAGATAGCCCTCAATGCAAAGGCTCTAGACGCAAATATGGGTGTGAGAGCTAATTCAATCAAGGAAACACTGCATGTTGGTGAAGGGCATATTGAAGAAGGATCAGCCGAGTGGTTCTTGTGGGAGAACAACTCCATTTGGCTCACTAACTTCACACACCATCAGGCTTCCAAGCAGCTCTCAAGGAAACTCAGTTTTCACACTCTCTGCTTAGTGCCCTTTGAGTGCTTAGGACTGAAATGAAGCTTTGTGAGCATCCCACACAAACGAATGCTCCACATGCGGGTTTCACATGCCACCAACTCCACATTCACAGCCAACTTCAGCGCCACAGCCGTTTTCAGATAGCCCTCAATGCAAAGGCTCTAGATGCAAATATTGGTGTGAGAGCTAATTCAATCAAGGAAACACTGCATTTGGTGAAGGGCATATTGAAGAAGGATCAGCCGAGTGGTTCTTGTGGGAGAACAACTTCATTTGGCTCACTAACTTCACACACCATCAGGCTTCCAAGCAGCTCTCAAGGAAACTCAGTTTTCACACTCTACGCTTAGTGCCCTTTGAGTGCCTAGGACTGAAATGAAGCTTGGTGAGCATCCCACACAAACGAATGCTCCACATGCGGGTTTCACATGCCACCAACTCAACATTCACAGGCAACTTCAGCGCCACAGCCATTTTCAGATAGCCCTCAATGCAAAGGCTCTAGACGCAAATATGGGTGTGAGAGCTAATTCAATCAAGGAAACACTGCATGTTGGTGAAGGGCATATTGAAGAAGGATCAGCCCAGTGCTTCTTGTGGGAGAACAACTCCATTTGGCTCACTAACTTCACACACCATCAGGCTTCCAAGCAGCTCTCAAGGAAACTCAGTTTTCACACTCTATGCTTAGTGCCCTTTGAGTGCATTATCTAGGAATGAACCTGGTAGAGCATCCCACACAATCGAATGCTCCACATGCGGGTTTCACATGCCACCAACTCCACATTCACAGGCAACTTCAGCGCCACAGCCGTTTTCAGATAGCCCTCAATGCAAAGGCCCTAGATGCAAATATGGGTGTGAGAGCTAATTCAAGCAAGGAAACACTGCATGTTGGTGAAGGGCACATTGAAGAAGGATCAGCCGAGTGGTTCTTGTGGGAGAACAACTCCATTTGGCTCACTAACTTCACACACCATCAGGCTTCCAAGCAGCTCTCAAGGAAACTCAGTTTTCACACTCTATGCTTAGTGCCCGTTGAGTGCTTAGGACTGAAATGAAGCTTTGTGAGCATCCCACACAAACGAATGCTCCACATGCGGGTTTCACATGCCACCAACTCCACATTCACAGGCAACTTCAGCGCCACAGCCGTTTTCAGATAGCCCTCAATGCAAAGGCTCTAGATGCAAATATTCGTGTGAGATCTAATTCAATCAAGGAAACACTGCATATTGGTGAAGGGCATATTGAAGAAGGATCAGCCGAGTGGTTCTTGTGGGAGAACAAGTCCATTTGGCTCACTAACTTCAAACACCATCAGGCTTCCAAGCAGCTCTCAAGGAAACTCAGTTTTCACACTCTATGCTTAGTGCCCTTTGAGTGCATTATCTAGGAATGAACCTGGTAGAGCATCCCACACAAACGAATGCTCCACATGCGGGTTTCACATGCCACCAACTCCACATTCACAGCCAACTTCAGCGCCACAGCCGTTTTCAGATAGCCCTCAATGCAAAGGCTCTAGACGCAAATATGGGTGTGAGAGCTAATTCAATCAAGGAAACACTGCATGTTGGTGAAGGGCATATTGAAGAAGGATCAGCCGAGTGGTTCTTGTGGGAGAACAACTCCATTTGGCTCACTAACTTCACACACCATCAGGTTTCCAAGCAGCTCTCAAGGAAACTCAGTTTTCACACTCTATGCTTAGTGCTCTTTGAGTGCATTATCTAGGAATGATCCTGGTAGAGCATCCAACACAATCGAATGCTCCGCATGCGGGTTTCACATGCCACCAACTCCACATTCACAGGCAACTTCAGCACCACAGCCGTTTTCAGATAGGCCTCAATGCAAAGGCTCTAGACGCAAATATTTATGTGAGAGCTAATTCAATCAAGGAAACACTGCATGTTGGTGAAGGGCATATTGAAGAAGGATCAGCCGAGTGGTTCTTGTGGGAGAACAACTCCATTTGGCTCACTAACTTCACACACCATCAGGCTTCCAAGCAGCTCTCAAGGAAACTCAGTTTTCACACTCTATGCTAAGTGCCCTTTGAGTGCCTATGTCTGAAATGAAGCTTTGTGAGCATCCCACACAAACGAATGCTCCACATGCGGGTTTCACATGCCACCAACTCCACATTCACAGGCAACTTCAGCGCCACAGCCGTTTTCAGATAGCCCTCAATGCAAAGGCTCTAGACGCAAATATGGGTGTGAGAGCTAATTCAATCAAGGAAACACTGCATGTTGGTGAAGGGCATATTGAAGAAGGATCAGCCGAGTGGTTCTTGTGGGAGAACAACTCCATTTGGCTCACTAACTTCACACACCATCAGGCTTCCAAGCAGCTCTCAAGGAAACTCAGTTTTCACACTCTCTGCTTAGTGCCCTTTGAGTGCTTAGGACTGAAATGAAGCTTTGTGAGCATCCCACACAAACGAATGCTCCACATGCGGGTTTCACATGCCACCAACTCCACATTCACAGGCAACTTCAGCGCCACAGCCGTTTTCAGATAGCCCTCAATGCAAAGGCTCTAGATGCAAATATTGGTGTGAGAGCTAATTCAATCAAGGAAACACTGCATTTGGTGAAGGGCATATTGAAGAAGGATCAGCCGAGTGGTTCTTGTGGGAGAACAACTTCATTTGGCTCACTAACTTCACACACCATCAGGCTTCCAAGCAGCTCTCAAGGAAACTCAGTTTTCACACTCTACGCTTAGTGCCCTTTGAGTGCCTAGGACTGAAATGAAGCTTGGTGAGCATCCCACACAAACGAATGCTCCACATGCGGGTTTCACATGCCACCAACTCAACATTCACAGGCAACTTCAGCGCCACAGCCATTTTCAGATAGCCCTCAATGCAAAGGCTCTAGACGCAAATATGGGTGTGAGAGCTAATTCAATCAAGGAAACACTGCATGTTGGTGAAGGGCATATTGAAGAAGGATCAGCCCAGTGCTTCTTGTGGGAGAACAACTCCATTTGGCTCACTAACTTCACACACCATCAGGCTTCCAAGCAGCTCTCAAGGAAACTCAGTTTTCACACTCTATGCTTAGTGCCCTTTGAGTGCATTATCTAGGAATGAACCTGGTAGAGCATCCCACACAATCGAATGCTCCACATGCGGGTTTCACATGCCACCAACTCCACATTCACAGGCAACTTCAGCGCCACAGCCGTTTTCAGATAGCCCTCAATGCAAAGGCCCTAGATGCAAATATGGGTGTGAGAGCTAATTCAAGCAAGGAAACACTGCATGTTGGTGAAGGGCACATTGAAGAAAGATCAGCCGAGTGGTTCTTGTGGGAGAACAACTCCATTTGGCTCACTAACTTCACACACCATCAGGCTTCCAAGCAGCTCTCAAGGAAACTCAGTTTTCACACTCTATGCTTAGTGCCCTATGAGTGCATTATCTAGGAATGATCCTTTTAGAGCATCCCACACAAACGAATGCTCCACATGCGGGTTTCACATGCCACCAACTCCACATTCTCAGGCAACTTCAGCGCCACAGCCGTTTTCAGATAGCCCTCAATGCAAAGGCTCTAGACGCAAATATTGGTGTGAGAGCTAATTCAATCAAGGAAACACTGCATGTTGGTGAAGGGCATATTGAAGAAGGATCAGCCGAGTGGTTCTTGTGGGAGAACAACTCCATTTGGCTCACTAACTTCACACACCATCAGGCTTCCAAGCAGCTCTCAAGGAAACTCAGTTTTCACACTCTATGCTTAGTGCCTTTTGATTGCATTATCTAGGATTGAACGTGGTAGAGCATCCCACACAAACGAATGCTCCACATGCGGGTTTCACATGCCACCAACTCCACATTCTCAGGCAGCTTCAGCGCCACAGCCGTTTTCAGATAGCTCTCAATGCAAAGGCTCGACGCAAATATTGGTGTGAGAGCTAATTCAATCAAGGAAACACTGCATGTTGGTGAAGGGCATATTGAAGAAGGATCAACCGAGTGGTTCTTGTGGGAGAACAGCTCCATTTGGCTCACTAACTTCACACACCATCAGGCTTCCAAGCAGCTCTCAAGGAAACTCAGTTTTCACACTCTATGCTTAACGCCCTTTGAGTACATTATCTAGGAAGGATCCTGGTAGAGCATCCCACACAATCGAATGCTCCACATGCGGGTTTCACATGCCACCAACTCCACATTCACAGGCAACTTCAGCGCCACAGCCGTTTTCAGATAGCCCTCAATGCAAAGGCTCTAGACGCAAATATTGGTGTGAGAGCTAATTCAATCAAGGAAACACTGCATGTTGGTGAAGGGCATATTGAAGAAGGATCAGCCGAGTGGTTCTTGTGGGAGAACAACTCCATTTGGCTCACTAACTTCACACACCATCAGGCTTCCAAGCAGCTCTCAAGGAAACTCAGTTTTCACACTCTATGCTTAACGCCCTTTGATTGCACTATCTAGGATTGAACCTGGTAGAGCATCCCAAACAAACGAATGCTCCACATGCGGGTTTCACATGCCACCAACTCCACATTCTCAGGCAACTTCAGCGCCACCGCCGTTTTCAGATAGCCCTCAATGCAAATGCTCTAGACGCAAATATTGGTGTGAGAGCTAATTCAATCAAGGAAACACTGCATGTTGGTGAAGGGCATATTGAAGAAGGATCAGCCGAGTGGTTCTTGTGGGAGAACAACTCCATTTGGCTCACTAACTTCACACACCATCAGGCTTCCAAGCAGCTCTCAAGGAAACTCAGTTTTCACACTCTATGCTTAGTGCCCTTTGAGTGAATTATCTCAGAATGAACCTGGTAGAGCATCCCACACAAACGAATGCTCCACATGCGGGTTTCACATGCGACCAACTCCACATTCACAGTCAACTTCAGCACCACAGCCGTTTTCAGATAGCCCTCAATGCAAAGGCTCTAGACGCAAATATGGGTGTGAGAGCTAATTCAATCAAGGAAACACTGCATGTTGGTGAAGGGCATATTGAAGAAGGATCAGCCGAGTGGTTCTTGTGGGAGAACAACTCCATTTGGCTCACTAACTTCACACACCATCAGGCTTCTAAGCAGCTCTCAAGGAAACTCAGTTTTCACACTCTATGCTTAGTGCCCTTTGAGTGCATTATCTAGGAATGAACCTGGTAGAGCATCCCACACAAACGAATGCTCCACATGCGGGTTTCACATGCCACCAACTCCACATTCTCAGGCAACCTCAGCGCCACAGCCGTTTTCAGATAGCCCTCAATGCAAAGGCTCTAGACGCAAATATTGGTGTGAGAGCTAATTCAATCAAGGAAGCACTGCATGTTGGTGAAGGGCATATTGAAGAAGGATCAGCTGAGTGGTTCTTGTGGGAGAACAACTTCATTTGGCTCACTAACTTCACACACCATCAGGCTTCCAAGCAGCTCTCAAGGAAACTCAGTTTTCACACTCTATGCTTAGTGCCCTTTGAGTGAATTATCTCAGAATGAACCTGGTAGAGCATCCCACACAATCGAATGCTCCACATGCGGGTTTCACATGCCACCAACTCCACATTCACAGGCAACTTCAGCGCCACAGCCGTTTTCAGATAGCCCTCAATGCAAAGGCCCTAGATGCAAATATGGGTGTGAGAGCTAATTCAATCAAGGAAACACTGCATGTTGGTGAAGGGCACATTGAAGAAGGATCAGCCGAGTGGTTCTTGTGTGAGAACAACTCCATTTGGCTCACTAACTTCACACACCATCAGGCTTCCAAGCAGCTCTCAAGGAAACTCAGTTTTCACACTCTATGCTTAGTGCCCTTTGAGTGAATTATCTCAGAATGAACCTGGTAGAGCATCCCACACAAACGAATGCTCCACATGCGGGTTTCACATGCCACCAACTCCACATTCTCAGGCCACTTCAGCACCACAGCCGTTTTCAGATAGCCCTCAATGCAAAGGCTCTAGACGCAAATATTGGTGTGAGAGCTAATTCAATCAAGGAAACACTGCATGTTGGTGAAGGGCATATTGAAGAAGGATCAGCCGAGTGGTTCTTGTGGGAGAACAACTCCATTTGGCTCACTAACTTCACACACCATCAGGCTTCCAAGCAGCTCTCAAGGAAACTCAGTTTTCACACTCTAGGCTTAGTGCCCTTTGATTGCACTATCTAGGATTGAACCTGGTAGAGCATCCCACACAAACGAATGCTCCACATGCGGGTTTCACATGCCACCAACTCCACATTCTCAGGCAACTTCAGCGCCACAGCCGTTTTCAGATAGCCCTCAATGCAAAGGCTCTAGACGCAAATATTGGTGTGAGAGCTAATTCAATCAAGGAAACACTGCATGTTGGTGAAGGGCATATTGAAGAAGGATCAGCCGAGTGGTTCTTGTGGGAGAACAACTCCATTTGGCTCACTAACTTCACACACCATCAGGCTTCCAAGCAGCTCTCAAGGAAACTCAGTTTTCACACTCTATGCTTAACGCCCTTTGAGTGCATTATCTAGGAATGATCCTGGTAGAGCATCCCACACAATCCAATGCTCCACATGCGGGTTTCACATGCCACCAACTCCACATTCACAGGCAACTTCAGCGCCACAGCCGTTTTCAGATAGCCCTTGATGCAAAGGCTCTAGACGCAAATATTGGTGTGAGAGCTAATTCAATCAAGGAAACACTGCATGTTGGTGAAGGGCATATTGAAGAAGGATCAGCCGAGTGGTTCTTGTGGGAGAACAACTCCATTTGGCTCACTAACTTCACACACCATCAGGCTTCCAAGCAGCTCTCAAGGAAACTGTTTTCACACTCTATGCTTAGTGCCCTATGAGTGCATTATCTAGGAATGATCCTTTTAGAGCATCCCACACAAACGAATGCTCCACATGCGGGTTTCACATGCCACCAACTCCACATTCTCAGGCAACTTCAGCGCCACAGCCGTTTTCAGATAGCCCTCCATGCAAAGGCTCTAGACGCAAATATTGGTGTGAGAGCTAATTCAATCAAGGAAACACTGCATGTTGGTGAAGGGCATATTGAAGAAGGATCAGCCGAGTGGTTCTTGTGGGAGAACAACTCCATTTGGCTCACTAACTTCACACACCATCAGGCTTCCAAGCAGCTCTCAAGGAAACTCAGTTTTCACACTCTATGCTTAACGCCCTTTGATTGCACTATCTAGGATTGAACCTGGTAGAGCATCCCAAACAAACGAATGCTCCACATGCGGGTTTCACATGCCACCAACTCCACATTCTCAGGCAACTTCAGCGCCACCGCCGTTTTCAGATAGCCCTCAATGCAAAGGCTCTAGACGCAAATATTGGTGTGAGAGCTAATTCAATCAAGGAAACACTGCATGTTGGTGAAGGGCATATTGAAGAAGGATCAGCCGAGTGGTTCTTGTGGGAGAACAACTCCATTTGGCTCACTAACTTCACACACCATCAGGCTTCCAAGCAGCTCTCAAGGAAACTCAGTTTTCACACTCTATGCTTAGTGCCCTTTGAGTGAATTATCTCAGAATGAACCTGGTAGAGCATCCCACACAAACGAATGCTCCACATGCGGGTTTCACATGCGACCAACTCCACATTCACAGCCAACTTCAGCGCCACAGCCGTTTTCAGATAGCCCTCAATGCAAAGGCTCTAGACGCAAATATGGGTGTGAGAAGTAATTCAATCAAGGAAACACTGCATGTTGGTGAAGGGCATATTGAAGAAGGATCAGCTGAGTGGTTCTTGTGGGAGAACAACTCCATTTGGCTCACTAACTTCACACACCATCAGGCTTCTAAGCAGCTCTCAAGGAAACTCAGTTTTCACACTCTATGCTTAGTGCCCTTTGAGTGCATTATCTAGGAATGAACCTGGTAGAGCATCCCACACAAACGAATGCTCCACATGCGGGTTTCACATGCCACCAACTCCACATTCTCAGGCAACCTCAGCGCCACAGCCGTTTTCAGATAGCCCTCAATGCAAAGGCTCTAGACGCAAATATTGGTGTGAGAGCTAATTCAATCAAGGAAACACAGCATGTTGGTGAAGGGCATATTGAAGAAGGATCAGCTGAGTGGTTCTTGTGGGAGAACAACTCCATTTGGCTCACTAACTTCACACACCATCAGGCTTCCAAGCAGCTCTCAAGGAAACTCAGTTTTCACACTCTATGCTTAGTGCCCTTTGAGTGAATTATCTCAGAATGAACCTGGTAGAGCATCCCACACAAACGAATGCTCCACATGCGGGTTTCACATGCCACCAACTCCACATTCTCAGGCCACTTCAGCACCACAGCCGTTTTCAGATAGCCCTCAATGCAAAGGCTCTAGACGCAAATATTGGTGTGAGAGCTAATTCAATCAAGGAAACACTGCATGTTGGTGAAGGGCATATTGAAGAAGGATCAGCCGAGTGGTTCTTGTGGGAGAACAACTCCATTTGGCTCACTAACTTCACACACCATCAGGCTTCCAAGCAGCTCTCAAGGAAACTCAGTTTTCACACTCTAGGCTTAGTGCCCTTTGATTGCACTATCTAGGATTGAACCTGGTAGAGCATCCCACACAAACGAATGCTCCACATGCGGGTTTCACATGCCACCAACTCCACATTCTCAGGCAACTTCAGCGCCACAGCCGTTTTCAGATAACCCTCAATGCAAAGGCTCTAGACGCAAATATTGGTGTGAGAGCTAATTCAATCAAGGAAACACTGCATGTTGGTGAAGGGCATATTGAAGAAGGATCAGCCGAGTGGTTCTTGTGGGAGAACAACTCCATTTGGCTCACTAACTTCACACACCATCAGGCTTCCAAGCAGCTCTCAAGGAAACTCAGTTTTCACACTCTATGCTTAACGCCCTTTGAGTGCATTATCTAGGAATGATCCTGGTAGAGCATCCCACACAATCCAATGCTCCACATGCGGGTTTCACATGCCACCAACTCCACATTCACAGGCAACTTCAGCGCCACAGCCGTTTTCAGATAGCCCTTGATGCAAAGGCTCTAGACGCAAATATTGGTGTGAGAGCTAATTCAATCAAGGAAACACTGCATGTTGGTGAAGGGCATATTGAAGAAGGATCAGCCGAGTGGTTCTTGTGGGAGAACAACTCCATTTGGCTCACTAACTTCACACACCATCAGGCTTCCAAGCAGCTCTCAAGGAAACTCAGTTTTCACACTCTATGCTTAACGCCCTTTGATTGCACTATCTAGGATTGAACCTGGTAGAGCATCCCAAACAAACGAATGCTCCACATGCGGGTTTCACATGCCACCAACTCCACATTCTCAGGCAACTTCAGCGCCACCGCCGTTTTCAGATAGCCCTCAATGCAAAGGCTCTAGACGCAAATATTGGTGTGAGAGCTAATTCAATCAAGGAAACACTGCATGTTGGTGAAGGGCATATTGAAGAAGGATCAGCCGAGTGGTTCTTGTGGGAGAACAACTCCATTTGGCTCACTAACTTCACACACCATCAGGCTTCCAAGCAGCTCTCAAGGAAACTCAGTTTTCACACTCTATGCTTAGTGCCCTTTGAGTGAATTATCTCAGAATGAACCTGGTAGAGCATCCCACACAAACGAATGCTCCACATGCGGGTTTCACATGCGACCAACTCCACATTCACAGCCAACTTCAGCGCCACAGCCGTTTTCAGATAGCCCTCAATGCAAAGGCTCTAGACGCAAATATGGGTGTGAGAAGTAATTCAATCAAGGAAACACTGCATGTTGGTGAAGGGCATATTGAAGAAGGATCAGCTGAGTGGTTCTTGTGGGAGAACAACTCCATTTGGCTCACTAACTTCACACACCATCAGGCTTCTAAGCAGCTCTCAAGGAAACTCAGTTTTCACACTCTATGCTTAGTGCCCTTTGAGTGCATTATCTAGGAATGAACCTGGTAGAGCATCCCACACAAACGAATGCTCCACATGCGGGTTTCACATGCCACCAACTCCACATTCTCAGGCAACCTCAGCGCCACAGCCGTTTTCAGATAGCCCTCAATGCAAAGGCTCTAGACGCAAATATTGGTGTGAGAGCTAATTCAATCAAGGAAACACAGCATGTTGGTGAAGGGCATATTGAAGAAGGATCAGCTGAGTGGTTCTTGTGGGAGAACAACTCCATTTGGCTCACTAACTTCACACACCATCAGGCTTCCAAGCAGCTCTCAAGGAAACTCAGTTTTCACACTCTATGCTTAGTGCCCTTTGAGTGAATTATCTAAGAATGAACCTGGTAGAGCATCCCACACAAACGAATGCTCCACATGCGGGTTTCACATGCCACCAACTCCACATTCTCAGGCCACTTCAGCACCACAGCCGTTTTCAGATAGCCCTCAATGCAAAGGCTCTAGACGCAAATATTGGTGTGAGAGCTAATTCAATCAAGGAAACACTGCATGTTGGTGAAGGGCATATTGAAGAAGGATCAGCCGAGTGGTTCTTGTGGGAGAACAACTCCATTTGGCTCACTAACTTCACACACCATCAGGCTTCCAAGCAGCTCTCAAGGAAACTCAGTTTTCACACTCTAGGCTTAGTGCCCTTTGATTGCACTATCTAGGATTGAACCTGGTAGAGCATCCCACACAAACGAATGCTCCACATGCGGGTTTCACATGCCACCAACTCCACATTCTCAGGCAACTTCAGCGCCACAGCCGTTTTCAGATAACCCTCAATGCAAAGGCTCTAGACGCAAATATTGGTGTGAGAGCTAATTCAATCAAGGAAACACTGCATGTTGGTGAAGGGCATATTGAAGAAGGATCAGCCGAGTGGTTCTTGTGGGAGAACAACTCCATTTGGCTCACTAACTTCACACACCATCAGGCTTCCAAGCAGCTCTCAAGGAAACTCAGTTTTCACACTCTATGCTTAACGCCCTTTGAGTGCATTATCTAGGAATGATCCTGGTAGAGCATCCCACACAATCCAATGCTCCACATGCGGGTTTCACATGCCACCAACTCCACATTCACAGGCAACTTCAGCGCCACAGCCGTTTTCAGATAGCCCTTGATGCAAAGGCTCTAGACGCAAATATTGGTGTGAGAGCTAATTCAATCAAGGAAACACTGCATGTAGGTGAAGGGCATATTGAAGAAGGATCAGCCGAGTGGTTCTTGTGGGAGAACAACTCCATTTGGCTCACTAACTTCACACACCATCAGGCTTCCAAGCAGCTCTCAAGGAAACTGTTTTCACACTCTATGCTTAGTGCCCTATGAGTGCATTATCTAGGAATGAACCTTTTAGAGCATCCCACACAAACGAATGCTCCACATGCGGGTTTCACATGCCACCAACTCCACATTCTCAGGCAACTTCAGCGCCACAGCCGTTTCAGATAGCCCTCCATGCAAAGGCTCTAGACGCAAATATTGGTGTGAGAGCTAATTCAATCAAGGAAACACTGCATGTTGGTGAAGGGCATATTGAAGAAGGATCAGCCGAGTGGTTCTTGTGGGAGAACAACTCCATTTGGCTCACTAACTTCACACACCATCAGGCTTCCAAGCAGCTCTCAAGGAAACTCAGTTTTCACACTCTATGCTTAACGCCCTTTGATTGCACTATCTAGGATTGAACCTGGTAGAGCATCCCAAACAAACGAATGCTCCACATGCGGGTTTCACATGCCACCAACTCCACATTCTCAGGCAACTTCAGCGCCACAGCCGTTTTCAGATAGCCCTCAATGCAAAGGCTCTAGACGCAAATATTGGTGTGAGAGCTAATTCAATCAAGGAAACACTGCATGTTGGTGAAGGGCATATTGAAGAAGGATCAGCCGAGTGGTTCTTGTGGGAGAACAACTCCATTTGGCTCACTAACTTCACACACCATCAGGCTTCCAAGCAGCTCTCAAGGAAACTCAGTTTTCACACTCTATGCTTATTGCCCTTTGAGTGCATTATCTAGGATTGAACCTGGTAGAGCATCCCACACAAACGAATGCTCCACATGCGGGTTTCACATGCCACCAACTCCACATTCTCAGGCAACTTCAGCGCCACAACCGTTTTCAGATAGCCCTCAATGCAAAGGCTCTAGATGCAAATATGGGTGTGAGAGCTAATTCAATCAAGGAAACACTGCATGTTGGTGAAGGGCATATTGAAGAAGGATCAGCCGAGTGGTTCTTGTGGGAGAACAACTCCATTTGGCTCACTAACTTCACACACCATCAGGCTTCCAAGCAGCTCTCAAGGAAACTCAGTTTTCACACTCTATGCTTAACGCCCTTTGAGTGCATTATCTAGGAATGATCCTGGTAGAGCATCCCACACAATCCAATGCTCCACATGCGGGTTTCACATGCCACCAACTCCACATTCTCAGGCAACTTCAGCGCCACAGCCGTTTTCAGATAGCCCTCAATGCAAAGGCTCTAGACGCAAATATTGGTGTGAGAGCTAATTCAATCAAGGAAGCACTGCATGTTGGTGAAGGGCATATTGAAGAAGGATCAGCCGAGTGGTTCTTGTGGGAGAACAACTCCATTTGGCTCACTAACTTCACACACCATCAGGCTTCCAAGCAGCTCTCAAGGAAACTCAGTTTTCGCACTCTATGCTTAGTGCCCTTTGAGTGAATTATCTGGGAATGATCCTGGTAGAGCATCCCACACAAACGAATGCTCCACATGCGGGTTTCACATGCCACCAACTCCACATTCTCAGGCAACATCAGCGCCACAGCCGTTTTCAGATACCCCTAATGCAAAGGCTCTAGACGCAAATATTGGTGTGAGAGCTAATTCAATCAAGGAAACACTGCATGTTGGTGAAGGGCATATTGAAGAAGGATCAGCCGAGTGGTTCTTGTGGGAGAACAACTCCATTTGGCTCACTAACTTCACACACCATCAGGCTTCCAAGCAGCTCTCAAGGAAACTCAGTTTTCACACTCTATGCTTAGTGCCCGTTGATTGCACTATCTAGGATTGAACCTGGTAGAGCATCCCACACAAACGAATGCTCCACATGCGGGTTTCACATGCCACCAACTCCACATTCTCAGGCAACTTCAGCGCCACAGCCGTTTTCAGATAGCCCTCAATGCAAAGGCTCTAGACGCAAATATTGGTGTGAGAGCTAATTCAATCAAGGAAACACTGCATGTTGGTGAAGGGCATTTTGAAGAAGGATCAGCCGAGTGGTTCTTGTGGGAGAACAACTCCATTTGGCTCACTAACTTCACACACCATCAGGCTTCCAAGCAGCTCTCAAGGAAACTCAGTTTTCACACTCTATGCTTAACGCCCTTTGAGTGCATTATCTAGGAATGATCCTGGTAGAGCATCCCACACAATCCAATGCTCCACATGCGGGTTTCACATGCCACCAACTCCACATTCTCAGGCAACTTCAGCGCCACCGCCGTTTTCAGATAGCCCTCAATGCAAAGGCTCTAGACGCAAATATTGGTGTGAGAGCTGATTCAATCAAGGAAACACTGCATGTTGGTGAAGGGCATATTGAAGAAGGATCAGCCGAGTGGTTCTTGTGGGAGAACAACTCCATTTGGCTCACTAACTTCACACACCATCAGGCTTCCAAGCAGCTCTCAAGGAAACTCAGTTTTCACACTCTAGGCTTAGTGCCCTTTGATTGCACTATCTAGGATTGAACCTGGTAGAGCATCCCACACAAACGAATGCTCCACATGCGGGTTTCACATGCCACCAACTCCACATTCTCAGGCAACTTCAGCGCCACAACCGTTTTCAGATAGCCCTCAATGCAAAGGCTCTAGACGCAAATATTGGTGTGAGAGCTAATTCAATCAAGGAAACACTGCATGTTGGTGAAGGGCATATTGAAGAAGGATCAGCCGAGTGGTTCTTGTGGGAGAACAACTCCATTTGGCTCACTAACTTCACACACCATCAGGCTTCCAAGCAGCTCTCAAGGAAACTCAGTTTTCACACTCTATGCTTAACGCCCTTTGAGTGCATTATCTAGGAATGATCCTGGTAGAGCATCCCACACAATCCAATGCTCCACATGCGGGTTTCACATGCCACCAACTCCACATTCACAGGCAACTTCAGCGCCACAGCCGTTTTCAGATAGCCCTTGATGCAAAGGCTCTAGACGCAAATATTGGTGTGAGAGCTAATTCAATCAAGGAAACACTGCATGTTGGTGAAGGGCATATTGAAGAAGGATCAGCCGAGTGGTTCTTGTGGGAGAACAACTCCATTTGGCTCACTAACTTCACACACCATCAGGCTTCCAAGCAGCTCTCAAGGAAACTGTTTTCACACTCTATGCTTAGTGCCCTATGAGTGCATTATCTAGGAATGATCCTTTTAGAGCATCCCACACAAACGAATGCTCCACATGCGGGTTTCACATGCCACCAACTCCACATTCTCAGGCAACTTCAGCGCCACAGCCGTTTTCAGATAGCCCTCCATGCAAAGGCTCTAGACGCAAATATTGGTGTGAGAGCTAATTCAATCAAGGAAACACTGCATGTTGGTGAAGGGCATATTGAAGAAGGATCAGCCGAGTGGTTCTTGTGGGAGAACAACTCCATTTGGCTCACTAACTTCACACACCATCAGGCTTCCAAGCAGCTCTCAAGGAAACTCAGTTTTCACACTCTATGCTTAACGCCCTTTGATTGCACTATCTAGGATTGAACCTGGTAGAGCATCCAAACAAACGAATGCTCCACATGCGGGTTTCACATGCCACCAACTCCACATTCTCAGGCAACTTCAGCGCCACAGCCGTTTTCAGATAGCCCTCAATGCAAAGGCTCTAGACGCAAATATTGGTGTGAGAGCTAATTCAATCAAGGAAACACTGCATGTTGGTGAAGGGCATATTGAAGAAGGATCAGCCGAGTGGTTCTTGTGGGAGAACAACTCCATTTGGCTCACTAACTTCACACACCATCAGGCTTCCAAGCAGCTCTCAAGGAAACTCAGTTTTCACACTCTATGCTTATTGCCCTTTGAGTGCATTATCTAGGATTGAACCTGGTAGAGCATCCCACACAAACGAATGCTCCACATGCGGGTTTCACATGCCACCAACTCCACATTCTCAGGCAACTTCAGCGCCACAGCCGTTTTCAGATAGCCCTCAATGCAAAGGCTCTAGACGCAAATATTGGTGTGAGAGCTAATTCAATCAAGGAAACACTGCATGTTGGTGAAGGGCATATTGAAGAAGGATCAGCCGAGTGGTTCTTGTGGGAGAACAACTCCATTTGGCTCACTAACTTCACACACCATCAGGCTTCCAAGCAGCTCTCAAGGAAACTCAGTTTTCACACTCTATGCTTAACGCCCTTTGAGTGCATTATCTAGGAATGATCCTGGTAGAGCATCCCACACAATCCAATGCTCCACATGCGGGTTTCACATGCCACCAACTCCACATTCTCAGGCAACTTCAGCGCCACAGCCGTTTTCAGATAGCCCTCAATGCAAAGGCTCTAGACGCAAATATTGGTGTGAGAGCTAATTCAATAAAGGAAGCACTGCATGTTGGTGAAGGGCATATTGAAGAAGGATCAGCCGAGTGGTTCTTGTGGGAGAACAACTCCATTTGGCTCACTAACTTCACACACCATCAGGCTTCCAAGCAGCTCTCAAGGAAACTCAGTTTTCGCACTCTATGCTTAGTGCCCTTTGAGTGAATTATCTCAGAATGAACCTGGTAGAGCATCCCACACAAACGAATGCTCCACATGCGGGTTTCACATGCCACCAACTCCACATTCTCAGGCAACATCAGCGCCACAGCCTTTTTCAGATACCCCTAATGCAAAGGCTCTAGACGCAAATATTGGTGTGAGAGCTAATTCAATCAAGGAAACACTGCATGTTGGTGAAGGGCATATTGAAGAAGGATCAGCCGAGTGGTTCTTGTGGGAGAACAACTCCATTTGGCTCACTAACTTCACACACCATCAGGCTTCCAAGCAGCTCTCAAGGAAACTCAGTTTTCACACTCTATGCTTAGTGCCCGTTGATTGCACTATCTAGGATTGAACCTGGTAGAGCATCCCACACAAACGAATGCTCCACATGCGGGTTTCACATGCCACCAACTCCACATTCTCAGGCAACTTCAGCGCCACAGCCGTTTTCAGATAGCCCTCAATGCAAAGGCTCTAGACGCAAATATTGGTGTGAGAGCTAATTCAATCAAGGAAACACTGCATGTTGGTGAAGGGCATATTGAAGAAGGATCAGCCGAGTGGTTCTTGTGGGAGAACAACTCCATTTGGCTCACTAACTTCACACACCATCAGGCTTCCAAGCAGCTCTCAAGGAAACTCAGTTTTCACACTCTATGCTTAACGCCCTTTGAGTGCATTATCTAGGAATGATCCTGGTAGAGCATCCCACACAATCCAATGCTCCACATGCGGGTTTCACATGCCACCAACTCCACATTCTCAGGCAACTTCAGCGCCACAGCCGTTTTCAGATAGCCCTCAATGCAAAGGCTCTAGACGCAAATATTGGTGTGAGAGCTAATTCAATCAAGGAAACACTGCATGTTGGTGAAGGGCATATTGAAGAAGGATCAGCCGAGTGGTTCTTGTGGGAGAACAACTCCATTTGGCTCACTAACTTCACACACCATCAGGCTTCCAAGCAGCTCTCAAGGAAACTCAGTTTTCACACTCTATGATTAACGCCCTTTGAGTGCATTATCTGGGAATGATCCTGGTAGAGCATCCCACACAATCCAATGCTCCACATGCGGGTTTCACATGCCACCAACTCCACATTCACAGGCAACTCCAGCGACACAGCCGTTTTCAGATAGCCCTCAATGCAAAGGCTCTAGACGCAAATATTGGTGTGAGAGCTAATTCAATCAAGGAAGCACTGCAGGTTGGTGAAGGGCATATTGAAGAAGGATCAGCCGAGTGGTTCTTGTGGGAGAACAACTCCATTTGGCTCACTAACTTCACACACCATCAGGCTTCCAAGCAGCTCTCAAGGAAACTCAGTTTTCACACTCTATGCTTAACGTGCCTTTTGATTGCATTATCTAGGAATGATCCTGGTAGAGCATCCCACACAAACGAATGCTCCACATGCGGGTTTCACATGCCACCAACTCCACATTCTCAGGCAACTTCAGCGCCACAGCCGTTTTCAGATAGCCCTCAATGCAAAGGCTCTAGACGCAAATATTGGTGTGAGAGCTAATTCAATCAAGGAAACACTGCATGTTGGTGAAGGGCATATTGAAGAAGGATCAGCCGAGTGGTTCTTGTGGGAGAACAACTCCATTTGGCTCACTAACTTCACACACCATCAGGCTTCCAAGCAGCTCTCAAGGAAACTCAGTTTTCACACTCTATGCTTAACGCCCTTTGAGTGCATTATCTAGGAATGATCCTGGTAGAGCATCCCACACAATCCAAAGCTCCACATGCGGGTTTCACATGCCACCAACTCCACATTCTCAGGCAACTTCAGCGCCACAGCCGTTTTCAGATAGCACTCAATGCAAAGGCTCTAGACGCAAATATTGGTGTGAGAGCTAATTCAATCAAGGAAGCACTGCATGTTGGTGAAGGGCATATTGAAGAAGGATCAGCCGAGTGGTTCTTGTGGGAGAACAACTCCATTTGGCTCACTAACTTCACACACCATCAGGCTTCCAAGCAGCTCTCAAGGAAACTCAGTTTTCACACTCTATGCTTAGTGCCTTTTGATTGCATTATCTAGGAATGATCCTGGTAGAGCATCCCACACAAACGAATGCTCCACATGCGGGTTTCACATGCCACCAACTCCACATTCTCAGGCAACTTCAGCGCCACAGCCGTTTTCAGATAGCCCTCAATGCAAAGGCTCTAGACGCAAATATTGGTGTGAGAGCTAATTCAATCAAGGAAACACTGCATGTTGGTGAAGGGCATATTGAAGAAGGATCAGCCGGGTGGTTCTTGTGGGAAAACAACTCCATTTCGCTCACTAACTTCACACACCATCAGGCTTCCAAGCAGCTCTCAAGGAAACTCAGTTTTCGCACTCTATGCTTAGTGCCCTTTGAGTGAATTATCTCAGAATGAACCTGGTAGAGCATCCCACACAAACGAATGCTCCACATGCGGGTTTCACATGCCACCAACTCCACATTCACAGGCAAATCAGCGCCACAGCCTTTTTCAGATACCTCTAATGCAAAGGCTCTAGATGCAAATATTGGTGTGAGAGCTAATTCAATCAAGGAAACACTGCATGTTGGTGAAGGGCATATTGAAGAAGGATCAGCCGAGTGGTTCTTGTGGGAGAACAACTCCATTTGGCTCACTAACTTCACACACCATCAGGCTTCCAAGCAGCTCTCAAGGAAACTCAGTTTTCACACTCTATGCTTAGTGCCCTTTGATTGCACTATCTAGGATTGAACCTGGTAGAGCATCCCACACAAACGAATGCTCCACATGCGGGTTTCACATGCCACCAACTCCACATTCACAGACAACTTCAGCGCCACAGCCGTTTTCAGATAGCCCTCAATGCAAAGGCTCTAGACGCAAATATGGGTGTGAGAGCTAATTCAATCAAGGAAACACTGCATGTTGGTGAAGGGCATATTGAAGAAGGATCAGCCGAGTGGTTCTTGTGGGAGAACAACTCTATTTGGCTCACTAACTTCACACACCATCAGGCTTCCAAGCAGCTCTCAAGGAAACTCAGTTTTCACACTCTATGCTTAGTGCCCTTTGAGTGCATTATCTAGGAATGAACTTGGTAAAGCATCCCACACAAACGAATGCTCCACATGCGGGTTTCACATGCCACCAACTCCACATTCACAGGCAACTCCAGCGACACAGCCGTTTTCAGATAGCCCTCAATGCAAAGGCTCTAGACGCAAATATTGGTGTGAGAGCTAATTCAATCAAGGAAACACTGCATGTTGGTGAAGGGCATATTGAAGAAGCATCAGCCGAGTGGTTCTTGTGGGAGAACAACTCCATTTGGCTCACTAACTTCACACACCATCAGGCTTCCAAGCAGCTCTCAAGGAAACTCAGTTTTCACACTCTATGCTTAGTGCCCTTTGAGTGCCTAGGACTGAAATGAAGCTTGGTGAGCATTCCACACAATCGAATGCTCCACATGCGGGTTTCACATGCCACCAACTCCACATTCTCAGGCAACTTCAGCGCCACAGCTGTTTTCAGATAGCCCTCAATGCAAAGGCTCTAGACGCAAATATGGGTGTGAGAGCTAATTCAATCAAGGAAACACTGCATGTTGGTGAAGGGCATATTGAAGAAGGATCAGCCGGGTGGTTTTTGTGGGAGAACAACTCCATTTGGCTCACTAACATCACACACCATCAGGCTTCCAAACAGCTCTCAAGGAAACTCAGTTTTCACACTCTATGTTTAGTGCCCTTTGAGTGAATTTTCTAGGAACAAACTTGGTAGAGCATCCCACACAAATGAATGCTCCACATGCGGGTTTCACATGCCACCAACTCCACATTCTCAGGCAACTTCAGCGCCACAGCCGTTTTCAGATAGCCCTCAATGCAAAGGCTCTAGACGCAAATATTGGTGTGAGAGCTAATTCAATCAAGGAAACACTGCATGTTGGTGAAGGGCATATTGAAGAAGGATCAGCCGAGTGGTTCTTGTGGGAGAACAACTCCATTTGGCTCACTAACTTCACACACCATCAGGCTTCCAAGCAGCTCTCAAGGAAACTCAGTTTTCACACTCTATGCTTAACGCCCTTTGATTGCACTATCTAGGATTGAACCTGGTAGAGCATCCCAAACAAACGAATGCTCCACATGCGGGTTTCACATGCCACCAACTCCACATTCTCAGGCAACTTCAGCGCCACAGCCGTTTTCAGATAGCCCTCAATGCAAAGGCTCTAGACGCAAATATTGGTGTGAGAGCTAATTCAATCAAGGAAACACTGCATGTTGGTGAAGGGCATATTGAAGAAGGATCAGCCGAGTGGTTCTTGTGGGAGAACAACTCCATTTGGCTCACTAACTTCACACACCATCAGGCTTCCAAGCAGCTCTCAAGGAAACTCAGTTTTCACACTCTATGCTTATTGCCCTTTGAGTGCATTATCTAGGATTGAACCTGGTAGAGCATCCCACACAAACGAATGCTCCACATGCGGGTTTCACATGCCACCAACTCCACATTCTCAGGCAACTTCAGCGCCACAACCGTTTTCAGATAGCCCTCAATGCAAAAGCTCTAGATGCAAATATGGGTGTGAGAGCTAATTCAATCAAGGAAACACTGCATGTTGGTGAAGGGCATATTGAAGAAGGATCAGCCGAGTGGTTCTTGTGGGAGAACAACTCCATTTGGCTCACTAACTTCACACACCATCAGGCTTCCAAGCAGCTCTCAAGGAAACTCAGTTTTCACACTCTATGCTTAACGCCCTTTGAGTGCATTATCTAGGAATGATCCTGGTAGAGCATCCCACACAATCCAATGCTCCACATGCGGGTTTCACATGCCACCAACTCCACATTCTCAGGCAACTTCAGCGCCACAGCCGTTTTCAGATAGCCCTCAATGCAAAGGCTCTAGACGCAAATATGGGTGTGAGAGCTAATTCAATCAAGGAAGCACTGCATGTTGGTGAAGGGCATATTGAAGAAGGATCAGCCGAGTGGTTCTTGTGGGAGAACAACTCCATTTGGCTCACTAACTTCACACACCATCAGGCTTCCAAGCAGCTCTCAAGGAAACTCAGTTTTCGCACTCTATGCTTAGTGCCCTTTGAGTGAATTATCTCAGAATGAACCTGGTAGAGCATCCCACACAAACGAATGCTCCACATGCGGGTTTCACATGCCACCAACTCCACATTCTCAGGCAACATCAGCGCCACAGCCGTTTTCAGATACCCCTAATGCAAAGGCTCTAGACACAAATATTGGTGTGAGAGCTAATTCAATCAAGGAAACACTGCATGTTGGTGAAGGGCATATTGAAGAAGGATCAGCCGAGTGGTTCTTGTGGGAGAACAACTCCATTTGGCTCACTAACTTCACACACCATCAGGCTTCCAAGCAGCTCTCAAGGAAACTCAGTTTTCACACTCTATGCTTAGTGCCCGTTGATTGCACTATCTAGGATTGAACCTGGTAGAGCATCCCACACAAACGAATGCTCCACATGCGGGTTTCACATGCCACCAACTCCACATTCTCAGGCAACTTCAGCGCCACAGCCGTTTTCAGATAGCCCTCAATGCAAAGGCTCTAGACGCAAATATTGGTGTGAGAGCTAATTCAATCAAGGAAACACTGCATGTTGGTGAAGGGCATATTGAAGAAGGATCAGCCGAGTGGTTCTTGTGGGAGAACAACTCCATTTGGCTCACTAACTTCACACACCATCAGGCTTCCAAGCAGCTCTCAAGGAAACTCAGTTTTCACACTCTATGCTTAACGCCCTTTGAGTGCATTATCTAGGAATGATCCTGGTAGAGCATCCCACACAATCCAATGCTCCACATGCGGGTTTCACATGCCACCAACTCCACATTCTCAGGCAACTTCAGCGCCACAGCCGTTTTCAGATAGCCCTCAATGCAAAGGCTCTAGACGCAAATATTGGTGTGAGAGCTAATTCAATCAAGGAAACACTGCATGTTGGTGAAGGGCATATTGAAGAAGGATCAGCCGAGTGGTTCTTGTGGGAGAACAACTCCATTTGGCTCACTAACTTCACACACCATCAGGCTTCCAAGCAGCTCTCAAGGAAACTCAGTTTTCACACTCTAGGCTTAGTGCCCTTTGATTGCACTATCTAGGATTGAACCTGGTAGAGCATCCCACACAAACGAATGCTCCACATGCGGGTTTCACATGCCACCAACTCCACATTCTCAGGCAACTTCAGCGCCACAGCCGTTTTCAGATAGCCCTCAATGCAAAGGCTCTAGACGCAAATATTGGTGTGAGAGCTAATTCAATCAAGGAAACACTGCATGTTGGTGAAGGGCATATTGAAGAAGGATCAGCCGAGTGGTTCTTGTGGGAGAACAACTCCATTTGGCTCACTAACTTCACACACCATCAGGCTTCCAAGCAGCTCTCAAGGAAACTCAGTTTTCACACTCTATGCTTAACGCCCTTTGAGTGCATTATCTAGGAATGATCCTGGTAGAGCATCCCACACAATCCAATGCTCCACATGCGGGTTTCACATGCCACCAACTCCACATTCACAGGCAACTTCAGCGCCACAGCCGTTTTCAGATAGCCCTTGATGCAAAGGCTCTAGACGCAAATATTGGTGTGAGAGCTAATTCAATCAAGGAAACACTGCATGTTGGTGAAGGGCATATTGAAGAAGGATCAGCCGAGTGGTTCTTGTGGGAGAACAACTCCATTTGGCTCACTAACTTCACACACCATCAGGCTTCCAAGCAGCTCTCAAGGAAACTGTTTTCACACTCTATGCTTAGTGCCCTATGAGTGCATTATCTAGGAATGATCCTTTTAGAGCATCCCACACAAACGAATGCTCCACATGCGGGTTTCACATGCCACCAACTCCACATTCTCAGGCAACTTCAGCGCCACAGCCGTTTTCAGATAGCCCTCCATGCAAAGGCTCTAGACGCAAATATTGGTGTGAGAGCTAATTCAATCAAGGAAACACTGCATGTTGGTGAAGGGCATATTGAAGAAGGATCAGCCGAGTGGTTCTTGTGGGAGAACAACTCCATTTGGCTCACTAACTTCACACACCATCAGGCTTCCAAGCAGCTCTCAAGGAAACTCAGTTTTCACACTCTATGCTTAACGCCCTTTGATTGCACTATCTAGGATTGAACCTGGTAGAGCATCCCAAACAAACGAATGCTCCACATGCGGGTTTCACATGCCACCAACTCCACATTCTCAGGCAACTTCAGCGCCACCGCCGTTTTCAGATAGCCCTCAATGCAAAGGCTCTAGACGCAAATATTGGTGTGAGAGCTAATTCAATCAAGGAAACACTGCATGTTGGTGAAGGGCATATTGAAGAAGGATCAGCCGAGTGGTTCTTGTGGGAGAACAACTCCATTTGGCTCACTAACTTCACACACCATCAGGCTTCCAAGCAGCTCTCAAGGAAACTCAGTTTTCACACTCTATGCTTATTGCCCTTTGAGTGCATTATCTAGGATTGAACCTGGTAGAGCATCCCACACAAACGAATGCTCCACATGCGGGTTTCACATGCCACCAACTCCACATTCTCAGGCAACTTCAGCGCCACAGCCGTTTTCAGATAGCCCTCAATGCAAAGGCTCTAGATGCAAATATGGGTGTGAGAGCTAATTCAATCAAGGAAACACTGCATGTTGGTGAAGGGCATATTGAAGAAGGATCAACCGAGTGGTTCTTGTGGGAGAACAACTCCATTTGGCTCACTAACTTCACACACCATCAGGCTTCCAAGCAGCTCTCAAGGAAACTCAGTTTTCACACTCTATGCTTAACGCCCTTTGAGTGCATTATCTAGGAATGATCCTGGTAGAGCATCCCACACAATCCAATGCTCCACATGCGGGTTTCACATGCCACCAACTCCACATTCTCAGGCAACTTCAGCGCCACAGCCGTTTTCAGATAGCCCTCAATGCAAAGGCTCTAGACGCAAATATTGGTGTGAGAGCTAATTCAATCAAGGAAGCACTGCATGTTGGTGAAGGGCATATTGAAGAAGGATCAGCCGAGTGGTTCTTGTGGGAGAACAACTCCATTTGGCTCACTAACTTCACACACCATCAGGCTTCCAAGCAGCTCTCAAGGAAACTCAGTTTTCGCACTCTATGCTTAGTGCCCTTTGAGTGAATTATCTCAGAATGAACCTGGTAGAGCATCCCACACAAACGAATGCTCCACATGCGGGTTTCACATGCCACCAACTCCACATTCTCAGGCAACATCAGCGCCACAGCCGTTTTCAGATACCCCTAATGCAAAGGCTCTAGACGCAAATATTGGTGTGAGAGCTAATTCAATCAAGGAAACACTGCATGTTGGTGAAGGGCATATTGAAGAAGGATCAGCCGAGTGGTTCTTGTGGGAGAACAACTCCATTTGGCTCACTAACTTCACACACCATCAGGCTTCCAAGCAGCTCTCAAGGAAACTCAGTTTTCACACTCTATGCTTAGTGCCCGTTGATTGCACTATCTAGGATTGAACCTGGTAGAGCATCCCACACAAACGAATGCTCCACATGCGGGTTTCACATGCCACCAACTCCACATTCTCAGGCAACTTCAGCGCCACAGCCGTTTTCAGATAGCCCTCAATGCAAAGGCTCTAGACGCAAATATTGGTGTGAGAGCTAATTCAATCAAGGAAACACTGCATGTTGGTGAAGGGCATATTGAAGAAGGATCAGCCGAGTGGTTCTTGTGGGAGAACAACTCCATTTGGCTCACTAACTTCACACACCATCAGGCTTCCAAGCAGCTCTCAAGGAAACTCAGTTTTCACACTCTATGCTTAACGCCCTTTGAGTGCATTATCTAGGAATGATCCTGGTAGAGCATCCCACACAATCCAATGCTCCACATGCGGGTTTCACATGCCACCAACTCCACATTCTCAGGCAACTTCAGCGCCACAGCCGTTTTCAGATAGCCCTCAATGCAAAGGCTCTAGACGCAAATATTGGTGTGAGAGCTAATTCAATCAAGGAAACACTGCATGTTGGTGAAGGGCATATTGAAGAAGGATCAGCCGAGTGGTTCTTGTGGGAGAACAACTCCATTTGGCTCACTAACTTCACACACCATCAGGCTTCCAAGCAGCTCTCAAGGAAACTCAGTTTTCACACTCTATGATTAACGCCCTTTGAGTGCATTATCTGGGAATGATCCTGGTAGAGCATCCCACACAATCCAATGCTCCACATGCGGGTTTCACATGCCACCAACTCCACATTCACAGGCAACTCCAGCGACACAGCCGTTTTCAGATAGCCCTCAATGCAAAGGCTCTAGACGCAAATATTGGTGTGAGAGCTAATTCAATCAAGGAAGCACTGCAGGTTGGTGAAGGGCATATTGAAGAAGGATCAGCCGAGTGGTTCTTGTGGGAGAACAACTCCATTTGGCTCACTAACTTCACACACCATCAGGCTTCCAAGCAGCTCTCAAGGAAACTCAGTTTTCACACTCTATGCTTAACGTGCCTTTTGATTGCATTATCTAGGAATGATCCTGGTAGAGCATCCCACACAAACGAATGCTCCACATGCGGGTTTCACATGCCACCAACTCCACATTCTCAGGCAACTTCAGCGCCACAGCCGTTTTCAGATAGCCCTCAATGCAAAGGCTCTAGACGCAAATATTGGTGTGAGAGCTAATTCAATCAAGGAAACACTGCATGTTGGTGAAGGGCATATTGAAGAAGGATCAGCCGAGTGGTTCTTGTGGGAGAACAACTCCATTTGGCTCACTAACTTCACACACCATCAGGCTTCCAAGCAGCTCTCAAGGAAACTCAGTTTTCACACTCTATGCTTAACGCCCTTTGAGTGCATTATCTAGGAATGATCCTGGTAGAGCATCCCACACAATCCAAAGCTCCACATGCGGGTTTCACATGCCACCAACTCCACATTCTCAGGCAACTTCAGCGCCACAGCCGTTTTCAGATAGCACTCATTGCAAAGGCTCTAGACGCAAATATTGGTGTGAGAGCTAATTCAATCAAGGAAGCACTGCATGTTGGTGAAGGGCATATTGAAGAAGGATCAGCCGAGTGGTTCTTGTGGGAGAACAACTCCATTTGGCTCACTAACTTCACACACCATCAGGCTTCCAAGCAGCTCTCAAGGAAACTCAGTTTTCACACTCTATGCTTAGTGCCTTTTGATTGCATTATCTAGGAATGATCCTGGTAGAGCATCCCACACAAACGAATGCTCCACATGCGGGTTTCACATGCCACCAACTCCACATTCTCAGGCAACTTCAGCGCCACAGCCGTTTTCAGATAGCCCTCAATGCAAAGGCTCTAGACGCAAATATTGGTGTGAGAGCTAATTCAATCAAGGAAACACTGCATGTTGGTGAAGGGCATATTGAAGAAGGATCAGCCGGGTGGTTCTTGTGGGAAAACAACTCCATTTCGCTCACTAACTTCACACACCATCAGGCTTCCAAGCAGCTCTCAAGGAAACTCAGTTTTCGCACTCTATGCTTAGTGCCCTTTGAGTGAATTATCTCAGAATGAACCTGGTAGAGCATCCCACACAAACGAATGCTCCACATGCGGGTTTCACATGCCACCAACTCCACATTCACAGGCAAATCAGCGCCACAGCCTTTTTCAGATACCTCTAATGCAAAGGCTCTAGACGCAAATATTGGTGTGAGAGCTAATTCAATCAAGGAAACACTGCATGTTGGTGAAGGGCATATTGAAGAAGGATCAGCCGAGTGGTTCTTGTGGGAGAACAACTCCATTTGGCTCACTAACTTCACACACCATCAGGCTTCCAAGCAGCTCTCAAGGAAACTCAGTTTTCACACTCTATGCTTAGTGCCCTTTGATTGCACTATCTAGGATTGAACCTGGTAGAGCATCCCACACAAACGAATGCTCCACATGCGGGTTTCACATGCCACCAACTCCACATTCTCAGGCAACTTCAGCGCCACAGCCGTTTTCAGATAGCCCTCAATGCAAAGGCTCTAGACGCAAATATGGGTGTGAGAGCTAATTCAATCAAGGAAACACTGCATGTTGGTGAAGGGCATATTGAAGAAGGATCAGCCGAGTGGTTCTTGTGGGGAGAACAACTCCATTTGGCTCACTAACTTCACACACCATCAGGCTTCCAAGCAGCTCAAGGAAACTCAGTTTTCACACTCTATGCTTAGTGCCCTTTGAGTGAATTATCTGGGAATGATCCTGGTAGAGCATCCCACACAATCGAATGCTCCACATGCGGGTTTCACATGCCACCAACTCCACATGCTCAGGCAACTTCAGCGACACAGACGTTTTCAGATAGCCCTCAATGCAAAGGCTCTAGACGCAAATATTGGTGTGAGAGCTAATTCAATCAAGGAAACACTGCATGTTGGTGAAGGGCATATTGAAGAAGAATCAGCCGAGTGGTTCTTGTGGCTGAGAACAAACTCCATTTGGACTCACTAACTTCACACACCATCAGGCTTCCAAGCAGCTCTCAAGGAAACTCAGTTATCAACACTCTATGCTTAGTTGCCCTATGAGTGCATTATCTAGGATTGATCCTGGTAGAGCATCCCACAACAATCCAATGCTCCACATGCCGGGTTTCACATGCCACCAACTCCACATTCTCAGGCAACTTAGAGCGCCACAGCCGTTTTCAGATAGCACCGCAATGCCAAAGTGCTCTAGACGCAAATATTTGGTGTGAGAGCTAATTCAATCAAGGAAACACTGCATGTTGCGTGAAAGGGCATATTGAAGAAGGATCAGCCGAGTGGTTCTTGTGGGAGAACAACTCCATTTGGCTCACATAAACTTCACACACCATCAGGCTTCCAAAGCAGCTCTCAAGGAAACTCAGTTTTCACACTCTATGCTTAGTGCCCCTTTGAGTGCATATATCTAGGATTGACCTGGTAGAGCATCCCCACACCACAATCCAATGCCTCCACATGCGGGTTGTCACATGCCACACAACTCCACATTCACAGACAACTTCAGCGCCACAGCCGTTTTCAGATAGCCCTACAATGCAAAGGGCTCTAGACGCAAATATGGGTGTGAGAGCTAATTCAATCAAGGAAACACTGCAGTGTTGGTGAAGGGCATATTGAAGAAGGATCAGCCGAGTGGTTCTTGTGGAGAGAACAAACTCTATTTGGGCTCACTAACTTCACACACCCATCAGGCTTCCAAGCAGCTCTCAAGGAAACTCAGTTTTCACACTCTATGCTTAGTGCCCCTTTTGATGTGCATTATCTAGGAATGAACTTGGTAAAGCATCCACACACAAACGAATGCTCCACATTGCGGGTTTCACATGCCACCAACTCCACATTCCACAGGCAACTCCAGCGACACAGCCGTTTTCAGATAGCCCTCAATGCAAAGGCTCTAGACGCAAATATTGGTGTGAGAGCTAATTCAATCAAGGAAACACTGCATGTTGGTAGAAGGGCATATTGAGAAGAAGGATCAGCCGAAGTGGTTCTTGTGGAGAAACAACTCCATTTGGCTCACTAACTTCATCACACCATCAAGGCTTCCAAGCAGCTCTCAAGGAAACTCAGTTTTCACACACTCTATAGCTTAGTGCCCTTTGCAGTGCCTAGGACCTGAAATGAAGCTTGGTGAGCATTCCACACACAATCGAATTGCTCCACATGCGGGTTTCACATGCCCACCAACTCCACATTCTCAGGCAACTTCAGCGCCACAGCTGTTTTCAGATAGCCCTCAATGCAAAGGCTCTAGACGCAAATATGGTGTGAGAGCTAATTCAATCAAGGAAACACTGCATGTTGGTGAAGGGCAATATTGAAGAAGGATCAGCCGGGTGGTATTTTGTGGGAGAACAACCTCCATTTTGGCTCCACTAAACATCACACACACCATCAGGCTTCCAAACAAGCTCTCAAGGAAACTCAGTTTTCACACTCTATGCTTAGTCCTTTTGATTTCATTATCTAGGATTGAACGTAGGCTAGAGCATCCCACACAAACGAATGTCCTCCACATGCGGGTTTCACATGCCACCAACTCCACATTCTCAGGCAACATCAGCGCCCGCAGCCGTTTTCAGATAGCCCTCAATGCAAAGGCCCTAGACGCAAATATGGGCTGTGAGAGCTAATTCAATCAAGGAAACACTGACATGTTGGTGAAGGGCATATTGAAGAAGGATCAGCCGAGTGGTTCTTGTGGGAGAACAACTCCATTTGGCTCACACTAACTTCACACACACCCATCAGGCTTCCAAGCAGCTCTCAAGGAAACTCAGTTTTCACACTCTATGCTTAGTGCCCTATTGAGTGCCTAGGAGTGAAATGAAGCTTGGTGAGCATCCCAAACAAACGAATGCTCCACATGCGGGGTGTTCACATGCCACCAACTCCACATTCACAGGCAACTTCAGCGCCACAGCCGTTTTCAGATAGCCCTCAATGCAAAGGCTCTAGACGCAAATAATGGGTGTGAGAGCTAATTCAAATCAAGCGAAACACTGCATGTTGGTGAAGGGCATAGTTGAAGAATGGATCAGCCGAGTGGTTCTTGTGGGAGAACAACTCCATTTGGCCTCACTAACTTCACACACACCATCAGGCTTCCAAGCAGCTCACAAGGATAACTCAGTTTTCCAACACTCTAATGCTTAGTGCCCTAATGAGTGCATTATCTAGGAATGATCCTGGCTAGAGCATCCCACACAAACGAATGCTCCACAATGCGGGTTTCACATGCCCACCAACTCCACATTCCTACAGGGCAACCTTCAGCGCCACAAGCCGTTTTCACGATATGTCCCTCAATGCAAAGGCTCTAGACGACAACAATATTGGTGTACGAGAGAGCTAATTCAAATCAAGGAAAACTACTGCATGTTGGTGAAGGAGCATATTGAAGAAGGATCAGCCCCGCCAGTGGTTCTTGTGGGAGAGACCAACTCCATTTGGCCTCACTACTCACACTTCACACACCATCAGGCTTCCAAGCAGGCTGCTCAAGGAAAACTCAGTTTTCACATCTCTATGCTTAGTGCCCATTGAGTGCATTTTCTGCGAATCA
>NW_026698490.1:0-36005 GCF_030435755.1 Ochotona princeps
CCGTTTTCAGATAGCCCTCAATGCAAAGGCTCTAGACGCAAATATTGGTGTGAGAGCTAATTCAATCAAGGAAACACTGCATGTTGGTGAAGGGCATATTGAAGAAGGATCAGCCGAGTGGTTCTTGTGGGAGAACAACTCCATTTGGCTCACTAACTTCACACACCATCAGGCTTCCAAACAGCTCTCAAGGAAACTCAGTTTTCACACTCTATGCTTAGTGCCCTTTGAGTGCATTATCTAGGAATGAACCTGGTAGAGCATCCCACACAAACGAATGCTCCACATGCGGGTTTCACATGCCACCAACTCCACATTGACAGGCAACTTCAGCGCCACAGCCGTTTTCAGATAGCCCCTCAATGCAAAGGCTCTAGACGCAAATATTGGTGTGAGAGCTAATTCAATCAAGGAAACACTGCATGTTGGTGAAGGGGATATTGAAGAAGGATCAGCCGAGTGGTTCTTGTGGGAGAACAACTCCATTTGGCTCACTAACTTCACACACCATCAGGCTTCCAAGCAGCTCTCAAGGAAACTCAGTTTTCAACTCTAGGCTTAGTGCCCTTTGAGTGCATTATCTAGGAATGAACCTGGTAGAGCATCCCACACAAACGAATGCTCCACATGCGGGTTTCACATGCCACCAACTCCACATTCACAGGCAACTTCAGCGCCACAGCCGTTTTCAGATAGCCCTCAATGCAAAGGCTCTAGACGCAAATATTGGTGTGAGAGCTAATTCAATCAAGGAAACACTGCATGTTGGTGAAGGGCATATTGAAGAAGGATCAGCCGAGTGGTTCTTGTGGGAGAACAACTCCATTTGGCTCACTAACTTCACACACCATCAGGCTTCCAAGCAGCTCTCAAGGAAACTCAGTTTTCACACTCTATGCTTAGTGCCCTTTGAGTGCATTATCTAGGAATGAACCTGGTAGAGCATCCCACACAAACGAATGCTCCACATGCGGGTTTCACATGCCACCAACTCCACATTCTCAGGCAACTTCAGCGCCACACCCGTTTTCAGATAGCCCTCAATGCAAAGGGTCTAGACGCAAATATTGGTGTGAGAGCTAATTCAATCAAGGAAACACTGCATGTTGGTGAAGGGCATATTGAAGAAGGATCAGCCGAGTGGTTCTTGTGGGAGAACAACTCCATTTGGCTCACTAACTTCACACACCATCAGGCTTCCCAGCAGCTCTCAAGGAAACTCAGTTTTCACACTCTATGCTTAGTGCCCTTTCAGTGCATTATCTAGGAATGAAACTGGTAGAGCATCCCACACAAACGAATGCTCCACATGCGGGTTTCACATGCCACCAACTCCACATTCTCAGGCAACTTCAGCGCCACAGCCGTTTTCAGATAGCCCTCAATGCAAAGGCTCTAGACGCAAATATTGGTGTGAGAGCTAATTCAATCAAGGAAACACTGCATGTTGGTGAAGGGCATATTGAAGAAGGATCAGCCGAGTGGTTCTTGTGGGAGAACAACTCCATTTGGCTCACTAACTTCACACACCATCAGGCTTCCAAGCAGCTCTCAAGGAAACTCACTTTTCACACTCTATGCTTAGTGCCCTTTGAGTGCATTATCTAGGAATGAACCTGGTAGAGCATCCCACACAAACGAATGCTCCACATGCGGGTTTCACATGCCACCAACTCCACATTCTCAGGCAACTTCAGCCCCACAGCCATTTTCAGATAGCCCTCAATGCAAAGGCTCTAGACGCAAATATTGGTGTGAGAGCTAATTCAATCAAGGAAACACTGCATGTTGGTGAAGGGCATATTGAAGAAGGATCAGCCGAGTGGTTCTTGTGGGAGAACAACTCCATTTGGCTCACTAAATTCACACACCACCAGGCTTCCAAGCAGCTCTCAAGGAAACTCAGTTTTCACACTCTATGCTTAGTGCCCTTTGAGTGCATTATCTAGGAATGAACCTGGTAGAGCATCCCACACAAACGAATGCTCCACATGCGGGTTTCACATGCCACCAACTCCACATTGACAGGCAACTTCAGCGCCACAGCCGTTTTCAGATAGCCCTCAATGCAAAGGCTCTAGACGCAAATATTGGTGTGAGAGCTAATTCAATCAAGGAAACACTGCATGTTGGTGAAGGGCATATTGAAGAAGGATCAGCCGAGTGGTTCTTGTGGGAGAACAACTCCATTTGGCTCACTAACTTCACACACCATCAGGCTTCCAAGCAGCTCTCAAGGAAACTCAGTTTTCACACTCTATGCTTAGTGCCCTTTGAGTGCATTATCTAGGAATGAACCTGGTAGAGCATCCCACACAAACGAATGCTCCACATGCGGGTTTCACATGCCACCAACTCCACATTCTCAGGCAACTTCAGCGCCACAGCCGTTTTCAGATAGCCTTCAATGCAAAGGCTCTAGATGCAAATATTGGTGTGAGAGCTAATTCAATGAAGGAAACACTGCATGTTGGTGAAGGGCATATTGAAGAAGGATCAGCCGAGTGGTTCTTGTGGGAGAACAACTCCATTTGGCTCACTAACTTCACACACCATCAGGCTTCCCAGCAGCTCTCAAGGAAACTCAGTTTTCACACTCTATGCTTAGTGCCTTTTGAGTACGTAGGACTGAAATGAATGTTGGTGAGCCTCCCACACAAACGAATGCTCCACATGCGGGTTTCACATGCCACCAACTCCACATTCACAGGCAAATTCAGCGCCACAGCCGTTTTCAGATAGCCCTCAATGCAAAGGCTCTAGAAACAAATATTGGTGTGAGAGCTAATTCAATCAAGGAAACACTGCATGTTGGTGAAGGGCATATTGAAGAAGGATCAGCCGAGTGGTTCTTGTGGGAGAACAACTCCATTTGGCTCACTAACTTCACACACCATCAGGCTTCCAAGCAGCTCTCAAGGAAACTCAGTTTTCACACTCTATGCTTAGTGCCCTTTGAATGCATTATCTAGGAATGAACCTGGTCGAGCATCCCACACAAACGAATGCTCCACATGCGGGTTTCACATGCCACCAACTCCACATTGACAGGCAACTTCAGCGCCACAGCCGTTTTCAGATAGCCCTCAATGCAAAGGCTCTAGACGCAAATATTGGTGTGAGAGCTAATTCAATCAAGGAAACACTGCATGTTGGTGAAGGGCATATTGAAGAAGGATCAGCCGAGTGGTTCTTGTGGGAGAACAACTCCATTTGGCTCACTAACTTCACACACCATCAGGCTTCCCAGCAGCTCTCAAGGAAACTCAGTTTTCACACTCTATGCTTAGTGCCTTTTGAGTACGTAGGACTGAAATGAATGTTGGTGAGCCTCCCACACAAACGAATGCTCCACATGCGGGTTTCACATGCCACCAACTCCACATTGACAGGCAAATTCAGCGCCACAGCCGTTTTCAGATAGCCCTCAATGCAAAGGCTCTAGAAACAAATATTGGTGTGAGAGCTAATTCAATCAAGGAAACACTGCATGTTGGTGAAGGGCATATTGAAGAAGGATCAGCCGAGTGGTTCTTGTGGGAGAACAACTCCATTTGGCTCACTAACTTCACACACCATCAGGATTCCAAGCAGCTCTCAAGGAAACTCAGTTTTCACACTCTATGCTTAGTGCCCTTTGAGTGCATTATCTAGGAATGAACCTGGTAGAGCATCCCACACAAACGAATGCTCCACATGCGGGTTTCACATGCCACCAACTCCACATTCTCAGGCAACTTCAGCGCCACAGCCGTTTTCAGATAGCCCTCAATGCAAAGGCTCTAGACGCAAATATTGGTGTGAGAGCTAATTCAATCAAGGAAACACTGCATGTTGGTGAAGGGCATATTGAAGAAGGATCAGCCGAGTGGTTCTTGTGGGAGAACAACTCCATTTGGCTCACTAACTTCACACACCACCAAGCTTCCAAGCAGCTCTCAAGGAAACTCAGTTTTCACACTTTATGCTTAGTGCCCTTTGAGTGCATTATCTAGGAATGAACCTGGTAGAGCATCCCACACAAACGAATGCTCCACATGCGGGTTTCACATGCCACCAACTCCACCTTCACAGGCAACTTCAGCGCCACAGCCGTTTTCCAGATAGCCCTCAATGCAAAGGCTCTAGACGCAAATATTGGTGTGAGAGCTAATTCAATCAAGGAAACACTGCATGTTGGTGAAGGGCATATTGAAGAAGGATCAGCCGAGTGGTTCTTGTGGGAGAACAACTCCATTTGGCTCACTAACTTCACACACCATCAGGCTTCCAAGCAGCTCTCAAGGAAACTCAGTTTTCACACTCTATGCTTAGTGCCCTTTGAGTGCATTATCTAGGAATGAACCTGGTAGAGCATCCCACACAAACGAATGCTCCACATGCGGGTTTCACATGCCACCAACTCCACATTCTCAGGCAACTTCAGCGCCACAGCCGTTTTCAGATAGCCCTCAATGCAAAGGCTCTAGATGCAAATATTGGTGTGAGAGCTAATTCAATCAAGGAAACACTGTATGTTGGTGAAGGGCATATTGAAGAAGGATCAGCCGAGTGGTTCTTGTGGGAGAACAACTCCATTTGGCTCACTAACTTCACACACCATCAGGCTTCCCCGCAGCTCAAAAGGAAACTCAGTTTTCACACTCTATGCTTAGTGCCTTTTGAGTACGTAGGACTGAAATGAATGTTGGTGAGCCTCCCACACAAACGAATGCTCCACATGCGGGTTTCACATGCCACCAACTCCACATTCACAGGCAAATTCAGCGCCACAGCCGTTTTCAGATAGCCCTCAATGAAAAGGCTCTAGAAACAAATATTGGTGTGAGAGCTAATTCAATCAAGGAAACACTGCATGTTGGTGAAGGGCATATTGAAGAAGGATCAGCTGAGTTGTTCTTGTGGGAGAACAACTCCATTTGGCTCACTAACTTCACACACCCATCAGGCTTCCAAGCAGCTCTCAAGGAAACTCAGTTTTCAACTCTAGGCTTAGTGCCCTTTGAGTGCATTATCTACGAATGAACCTGGTAGAGCATCCCACACAAACGAATGCTCCACATGCGGGTTTCACATGCCACCAACTCCACATTCACAGGCAACTTCAGAGCCACAGCCGTTTTCAGATAGCCCTCAATGCAAAGGTTTCTAGACGCAAATATTGGTGTGAGAGCTAATTCAATCAAGGAAACACTGCATGTTGGTGAAGGGCATATTGAAGAAGGATCAGCTGAGTGGTTCTTGTGGGAGAACAACTCCATTTGGCTCACTAACTTCACACACCATCAGGCTTCCAAACAGCTCTCAAGGAAACTCAGTTTTCACACTCTATGCTTAGTGCCCTTTGAGTGCATTATCTAGGAATGAACCTGGTAGAGCATCCCACACAAACGAATGCTCCACATGCGGGTTTCACATGCCACCAACTCCACATTCACAGGCAACTTCAGCGCCACAGCCGTTTTCAGATAGCCCTCAATGCAAAGGCTCTAGACGCAAATATTGGTGTGAGAGCTAATTCAATCAAGGAAACACTGCATGTTGGTGAAGGGCATATTGAAGAAGGATCAGCTGAGTGGTTCTTGTGGGAGAACAACTCCATTTGGCTCACTAACTTCACACACCATCAGGCTTCCAAACAGCTCTCAAGGAAACTCAGTTTTCACACTCTATGCTTAGTGCCCTTTGAGTGCATTATCTAGGAATGAACCTGGTAGAGCATCCCACACAAACGAATGCTCCACATGCAGGTTTCACATGCCACCAACTCCACATTGACAGGCAACTTCAGCGCCACAGCCGTTTTCAGATAGCCCTCAATGCAAAGGCTCTAGACGCAAATATTGGTGTGAGAGCTAATTCAATCAAGGAAACACTGCATGTTGGTGAAGGGCATATTGAAGAAGGATCAGCCGAGTGGTTCTTGTGGGAGAACAACTCCATTTGGCTCACTAACTTCACACACCATCAGGCTTCCAAGCAGCTCTCAAGGAAACTCAGTTTTCACACTCTATGCTTAGTGCCCTTTGAGTGCATTATCTAGGAATGAACCTGGTAGAGCATCCCACACAAACGAATGCTCCACATGAGGGTTTCACATGCCACCAACTCCACATTCTCAGGCAACTTCAGCGCCACAGCCGTTTTCAGATAGCCCTCAATGCAAAGGCTCTAGACGCAAATATTGGTGTGAGAGCTAATTCAATCAAGGAAACACTGCATGTTGGTGAAGGGCATATTGAAGAAGGATCAGCCGAGTGGTTCTTGTGGGAGAACAACTCCATTTGGCTCACTAACTTCACACACCATCAGGCTTCCAAGCAGCTCTCAAGGAAACTCAGTTTTCACACTCTATGCTTAGTGCCCTTTGAGTGCATTATCTAGGAATGAACCTGGTAGAGCATCCCACAAAAACGAATGCTCCACATGCGGGTTTCACATGCCACCAACTCCACATTCTCACGCAACTTCACCGCCACAGCCATTTTCAGATAGCCCTCAATGCGAAGGCTCTAGACGCAAATATTGGTGTGAGAGCTAATTCAATCAAGGAAACACTGCATGTTGGTGAAGGGCATATTGAAGAAGGATCAGCCGAGTGGTTCTTGTGGAGAACAACTCCATTTGGCTCACTAACTTCACACACCATCAGGCTTCCAAGCAGCTCTCAAGGAAACTCAGTTTTCACACCTCTATGCTTAGTGCCCTTTGAGTGCATTATCTAGGAATGAACCTGGTAGAGCATCCCACACAAACGAATGCTCCACATGCGGGTTTCACATGCCACCAACTCCACATTCTCAGGCAACTTCAGCGCCACAGCCGTTTTCAGATAGCCCTCAATGCGAAGGCTCTAGACGCAAATATTGGTGTGAGAGCTAATTCAATCAAGGAAACACTGCATGTTGGTGAAGGGCATATTGAAGAAGGATCAGCCGAGTGGTTCTTGTGGGAGAACAACTCCATTTGGCTCACTAACTTCACACACCATCAGGCTTCCAAGCAGCTCTCAAGGAAACTCAGTTTTCACACTCTATGCTTAGTGCCCTTTGAGTGCATTATCTAGGAATGAACCTGGTAGAGCATCCCACACAAACGAATGCTCCACATGCGGGTTTCACATGCCACCAACTCCACATTCACAGGCAACTTCAGCGCCACAGCCGTTTTCAGATAGCCCTCAATGCAAAGGGTCTAGACGCAAATATTGGTGTGAGAGCTAATTCAATCAAGGAAACACTGCATGTTGGTGAAGGGGATATTGAAGAAGGATCAGCCGAGTGGTTCTTGTGGGAGAACAACTCCATTTGGCTCACTAACTTCACACACCATCAGGCTTCCAAGCAGCTCTCAAGGAAACTCAGTTTTCAACTCTAGGCTTAGTGCCCTTTGAGTGCATTATCTAGGAATGAACCTGGTAGAGCATCCCACACAAACGAATGCTCCACATGCGGGTTTCACATGCCACCAACTCCACATTCACAGGCAACTTCAGCGCCACAGCCGTTTTCAGATAGCCCTCAATGCAAAGGCTCTAGACGCAAATATTGGTGTGAGAGCTAATTCAATCAAGGAAACACTGCATGTTGGTGAAGGGCATATTGAAGAAGGATCAGCCGAGTGGTTCTTGTGGGAGAACAACTCCATTTGGCTCACTAACTTCACACACCCATCAGGCTTCCAAGCAGCTCTCAAGGAAACTCAGTTTTCACACTCTATGCTTAGTGCCCTTTGAGTGCATTATCTAGGAATGAACCTGGTAGAGCATCCCACACAAACGAATGCTCCACATGCGGGTTTCACATGCCACCAACTCCACATTCTCAGGCAACTTCAGCGCCACACCCGTTTTCAGATAGCCCTCAATGCAAAGGGTCTAGACGCAAATATTGGTGTGAGAGCTAATTCAATCAAGGAAACACTGCATGTTGGTGAAGGGCATATTGAAGAAGGATCAGCCGAGTGGTTCTTGTGGGAGAACAACTCCATTTGGCTCACTAACTTCACACACCATCAGGCTTCCCAGCAGCTCTCAAGGAAACTCAGTTTTCACACTCTATGCTTAGTGCCCTTTGAGTGCATTATCTAGGAATGAAACTGGTAGAGCATCCCACACAAACGAATGCTCCACATGCGGGTTTCACATGCCACCAACTCCACATTCTCAGGCAACTTCAGCGCCACAGCCGTTTTCAGATAGCCCTCAATGCAAAGGCTCTAGACGCAAATATTGGTGTGAGAGCTAATTCAATCAAGGAAACACTGCATGTTGGTGAAGGGCATATTGAAGAAGGATCAGCCGAGTGGTTCTTGTGGGAGAACAACTCCATTTGGCTCACTAACTTCACACACCATCAGGCTTCCAAGCAGCTCTCAAGGAAACTCACTTTTCACACTCTATGCTTAGTGCCCTTTGAGTGCATTATCTAGGAATGAACCTGGTAGAGCATCCCACACAAACGAATGCTCCACATGCGGGTTTCACATGCCACCAACTCCACATTCTCAGGCAACTTCAGCGCCACAGCCATTTTCAGATAGCCCTCAATGCAAAGGCTCTAGACGCAAATATTGGTGTGAGAGCTAATTCAATCAAGGAAACACTGCATGTTGGTGAAGGGCATATTGAAGAAGGATCAGCTGAGTGGTTCTTGTGGGAGAACAACTCCATTTGGCTCACTAACTTCACACACCACCAGGCTTCCAAGCAGCTCTCAAGGAAACTCAGTTTTCACACTTTATGCTTAGTGCCCTTTGAGTGCATTATCTAGGAATGAACCTGGTAGAGCATCCCACACAAACGAATGCTCCACATGCGGGTTTCACATGCCACCAACTCCACATCGACAGGCAACTTCAGCGCCACAGCCGTTTTCAGATAGCCCTCAATGCAAAGGCTCTAGACGCAAATATTGGTGTGAGAGCTAATTCAATCAAGGAAACACTGCATGTTGGTGAAGGGCATATTGAAGAAGGATCAGCCGAGTGGTTCTTGTGGGAGAACAACTCCATTTGGCTCACTAACTTCACACACCATCAGGCTTCCAAGCAGCTCTCAAGGAAACTCAGTTTTCACACTCTATGCTTAGTGCCTTTTGAGTACGTAGGACTGAAATGAATGTTGGTGAGCCTCCCACACAAACGAATGCTCCACATGCGGGTTTCACATGCCACCAACTCCACATTCACAGGCAAATTCAGCGCCACAGCCGTTTTCAGATAGCCCTCAATGCAAAGGCTCTAGAAACAAATATTGGTGTGAGAGCTAATTCAATCAAGGAAACACTGCATGTTGGTGAAGGGCATATTGAAGAAGGATCAGCTGAGTTGTTCTTGTGGGAGAACAACTCCATTTGGCTCACTAACTTCACACACCATCAGGCTTCCAAGCAGCTCTCAAGGAAACTCAGTTTTCAACTCTAGGCTTAGTGCCCTTTGAGTGCATTATCTAGGAATGAACCTGGTAGAGCATCCCACACAAACGAATGCTCCACATGCGGGTTTCACATGCCACCAACTCCACATTCACAGGCAACTTCAGAGCCACAGCCGTTTTCAGATAGCCCTCAATGCAAAGGTTTCTAGACGCAAATATTGGTGTGAGAGCTAATTCAATCAAGGAAACACTGCATGTTGGTGAAGGGCATATTGAAGAAGGATCAGCTGAGTTGTTCTTGTGGGAGAACAACTCCATTTGGCTCACTAACTTCACACACCATCAGGCTTCCAAACAGCTCTCAAGGAAACTCAGTTTTCACACTCTATGCTTAGTGCCCTTTGAGTGCATTATCTAGGAATGAACCTGGTAGAGCATCCCACACAAACGAATGCTCCACCTGCAGGTTTCACATGCCACCAACTCCACATTGACAGGCAACTTCAGCGCCACAGCCGTTTTCAGATAGCCCTCAATGCAAAGGCTCTAGACGCAAATATTGGTGTGAGAGCTAATTCAATCAAGGAAACACTGCATGTTGGTGAAGGGCATATTGAAGAAGGATCAGCCGAGTGGTTCTTGTGGGAGAACAACTCCATTTGGCTCACTAACTTCACACACCATCAGGCTTCCAAGCAGCTCTCAAGGAAACTCAGTTTTCACACTCTATGCTTAGTGCCCTTTGAGTGCATTATCTAGGAATGAACCTGGTAGAGCATCCCACACAAACGAATGCTCCACATGCGGGTTTCACATGCCACCAACTCCACATTCTCAGGCAACTTCAGCGCCACAGCCGTTTTCAGATAGCCTTCAATGCAAAGGCTCTAGATGCAAATATTGGTGTGAGAGCTAATTCAATCAAGGAAACACTGCATGTTGGTGAAGGGCATATTGAAGAAGGATCAGCCGAGTGGTTCTTGTGGGAGAACAACTCCATTTGGCTCACTAACTTCACACACCATCAGGCTTCCCAGCAGCTCTCAAGGAAACTCAGTTTTCACACTCTATGCTTAGTGCCTTTTGAGTACGTAGGACTGAAATGAATGTTGGTGAGCCTCCCACACAAACGAATGCTCCACATGCGGGTTTCACATGCCACCAACTCCACATTCACAGGCAAATTCAGCGCCACAGCCGTTTTCGGATAGCCCTCAATGCAAAGGCTCTAGAAACAAATATTGGTGTGAGAGCTAATTCAATCAAGGAAACACTGCATGTTGGTGAAGGGCATATTGAAGAAGGATCAGCCGAGTGGTTCTTGTGGGAGAACAACTCCATTTGGCTCACTAACTTCACACACCATCAGGCTTCCAAGCAGCTCTCAAGGAAACTCAGTTTTCACACTCTATGCTTAGTGCCCTTTGAGTGCATTATCTAGGAATGAACCTGGTCGAGCATCCCACACAAACGAATGCTCCACATGCGGGTTTCACATGCCACCAACTCCACATTCAGAGGCAACTTCAGCGCCACAGCCGTTTTCAGATAGCCCTCAATGCAAAGGCTCTAGACGCAAATATTGGTGTGAGAGCTAATTCAATCAAGGAAACACTGCATGTTGGTGAAGGGCATATTGAAGAAGGATCAGCCGAGTGGTTCTTGTGGGAGAACAACTCCATTTGGCTCACTAACTTCACACACCATCAGGCTTCCCAGCAGCTCTCAAGGAAACTCAGTTTTCACACTCTATGCTTAGTGCCTTTTGAGTACGTAGGACTGAAATGAATGTTGGTGAGCCTCCCACACAAACGAATGCTCCACATGCGGGTTTCACATGCCACCAACTCCACATTCACAGGCAAATTCAGCGCCACAGCCGTTTTCAGATAGCCCTCAATGCAAAGGCTCTAGAAACAAATATTGGTGTGAGAGCTAATTCAATCAAGGAAACACTGCATGTTGGTGAAGGGCATATTGAAGAAGGATCAGCCGAGTGGTTCTTGTGGGAGAACAACTCCATTTGGCTCACTAACTTCACACACCATCAGGCTTCCAAGCAGCTCTCAAGGAAACTCAGTTTTCACACTCTATGCTTAGTGCCCTTTGAGTGCATTATCTAGGAATGAACCTGGTAGAGCATCCCACACAAACGAATGCTCCACATGCGGGTTTCACATGCCACCAACTCCACATTCACAGGCAAATTCAGCGCCACAGCCGTTTTCAGATAGCCCTCAATGCAAAGGCTCTAGACGCAAATATTGGTGTGAGAGCTAATTCAATCAAGGAAACACTGCATGTTGGTGAAGGGCATATTGAAGAAGGATCAGCCGAGTGGTTCTTGTGGGAGAACAACTCCATTTGGCTCACTAACTTCACACACCACCAAGCTTCCAAGCAGCTCTCAAGGAAACTCAGTTTTCACACTTTATGCTTAGTGCCCTTTGAGTGCATTATCTAGGAATGAACCTGGTAGAGCATCCCACACAAACGAATGCTCCACATGCGGGTTTCACATGCCACCAACTCCACCTTCACAGGCAACTTCAGCGCCACAGCCGTTTTCAGATAGCCCTCAATGCAAAGGCTCTAGACGCAAATATTGGTGTGAGAGCTAATTCAATCAAGGAAACACTGCATGTTGGTGAAGGGCATATTGAAGAAGGATCAGCCGAGTGGTTCTTGTGGGAGAACAACTCCATTTGGCTCACTAACTTCACACACCATCAGGCTTCCAAGCAGCTCTCAAGGAAACTCAGTTTTCACACTCTATGCTTAGTGCCCTTTGAGTGCATTATCTAGGAATGAACCTGGTAGAGCATCCCACACAAACGAATGCTCCACATGCGGGTTTCACATGCCACCAACTCCACATTCTCAGGCAACTTCAGCGCCACAGCCGTTTTCAGATAGCCCTCAATGCAAAGGCTCTAGATGCAAATATTGGTGTGAGAGCTAATTCAATCAAGGAAACACTGTATGTTGGTGAAGGGCATATTGAAGAAGGATCAGCCGAGTGGTTCTTGTGGGAGAACAACTCCATTTGGCTCACTAACTTCACACACCATCAGGCTTCCCAGCAGCTCTCAAGGAAACTCAGTTTTCACACTCTATGCTTAGTGCCTTTTGAGTACGTAGGACTGAAATGAATGTTGGTGAGCCTCCCACACAAACGAATGCTCCACATGCGGGTTTCACATGCCACCAACTCCACATTGACAGGCAACTTCAGCGCCACAGCCGTTTTCAGATAGCCCTCAATGCAAAGGCTCTAGAAACAAATATTGGTGTGAGAGCTAATTCAATCAAGGAAACAGTGCATGTTGGTGAAGGGCATATTGAAGAAGGATCAGCTGAGTGGTTCTTGTGGGAGAACAACTCCATTTGGCTCACTAACTTCACACACCATCAGGCTTCCAAACAGCTCTCAAGGAAACTCAGTTTTCACACTCTATGCTTAGTGCCCTTTGAGTGCATTATCTAGGAATGAACCTGGTAGAGCATCCCACACAAACGAATGCTCCACATGCGGGTTTCACATGCCACCAACTCCACATTCACAGGCAACTTCAGCGCCACAGCCGTTTTCAGATAGCCCTCAATGCAAAGGCTCTAGACGCAAATATTGGTGTGAGAGCTAATTCAATCAAGGAAACACTGCATGTTGGTGAAGGGCATATTGAAGAAGGATCAGCTGAGTGGTTCTTGTGGGAGAACAACTCCATTTGGCTCACTAACTTCACACACCATCAGGCTTCCAAACAGCTCTCAAGGAAACTCAGTTTTCACACTCTATGCTTAGTGCCCTTTGAGTGCATTATCTAGGAATGAACCTGGTAGAGCATCCCACACAAACGAATGCTCCACATGCAGGTTTCACATGCCACCAACTCCACATTGACAGGCAACTTCAGCGCCACAGCCGTTTTCAGATAGCCCTCAATGCAAAGGCTCTAGACGCAAATATTGGTGTGAGAGCTAATTCAATCAAGGAAACACTGCATGTTGGTGAAGGGCATATTGAAGAAGGATCAGCCGAGTGGTTCTTGTGGGAGAACAACTCCATTTGGCTCACTAACTTCACACACCATCAGGCTTCCCAGCAGCTCTCAAGGAAACTCAGTTTTCACACTCTATGCTTAGTGCCTTTTGAGTACGTAGGACTGAAATGAAGGTTGGTGAGCATCCCACACAAACGAATGCTCCACATGCGGGTTTCACATGCCACCAACTCCACATTCACAGGCAACTTCAGCGCCACAGCCGTTTTCAGATAGCCCTCAATGCAAAGGCTCTAGACGCAAATATTGGTGTGAGAGCTAATTCAATCAAGGAAACACTGCATGTTGGTGAAGGGCATATTGAAGAAGGATCAGCTGAGTGGTTCTTGTGGGAGAACAACTCCATTTGGCTCACTAACTTCACACACCATCAGGCTTCCAAGCAGCTCTCAAGGAAACTCAGTTTTCACACTCTATGCTTAGTGCCCTTTGAGTGCATTATCTAGGAATGAACCTGGTAGAGCATCCCAAACAAACGAATGCTCCACATGCGGGTTTCACATGCCACCAACTCCACATTCACAGGCAACTTCAGCGCCACAGCCGTTTTCAGATAGCCCTCAATGCAAGGCTCTAGACGCAAATATTGGTGTGAGAGCTAATTCAATCAAGGAAACACTGCATGTTGGTGAAGGGCATATTGAAGAAGGATCAGCTGAGTGGTTCTTGTGGGAGAACAACTGCCATTTGGCTCACTAACTTCACACACCATCAGGCTTCCAAGCAGCTCTCAAGGAAACTCAGTTTTCACACTCTATGCTTAGTGCCCTTTGAGTGCATTATCTAGGAATGAACCTGGTAGAGCATCCCACACAAACGAATGCTCCACATGCGGGTTTCACATGCCACCAACTCCACATTCTCAGGCAACTTCAGCGCCACAGCCGTTTTCAGATAGCCCTCAATGCAAAGGCTCTAGATGCAAATATTGGTGTGAGAGCTAATTCAATCAAGGAAACACTGCATGTTGGTGAAGGGCATATTGAAGAAGGATCAGCCGAGTGGTTCTTGTGGGAGAACAACTCCATTTGGCTCACTAACTTCACACACCATCAGGCTTCCAAACAGCTCTCAAGGAAACTCAGTTTTCACACTCTATGCTTAGTGCCCCTTGAGTGCATTATCTAGGAATGAACCTGGTAGAGCATCCCACACAAACGAATGCTCCACATGCGGGTTTCACATGCCACCAACTCCACATTCTCAGGCAACTTCAGCGCCACAGCCGTTTTCAGATAGCCCTCAATGCAAAGGCTCTAGACGCAAATATTGGTGTGAGAGCTAATTCAATCAAGGAAACACTGCATGTTGGTGAAGGGCATATTGAAGAAGGATCAGCCAAGTGGTTCTTGTGGGAGAACAACTCCATTTGGCTTACTAACTTCACACACCATCAGGCTTCCAAGCAGCTCTCAAGGAAACTCAGTTTTCACACTCTATGCTTAGTGCCCTTTGAGTGCATTATCTAGGAATGAACCTGGTAGAGCATCCCACACAAACGAATGCTCCACATGCGGGTTTCACATGCCACCAACTCCACATTCACAGGCAACTTCAGCGCCACAGCCGTTTTCAGATAGCCCTCAATGCAAAGGCTCTAGATGCAAATATTGGTGTGAGAGCTAATTCAATCAAGGAAACACTGCATGTTGGTGAAGGGCATATTGAAGAAGGATCAGCCGAGTGGTTCTTGTGGGAGAACAACTCCATTTGGCTCACTAACTTCACACACCATCAGGCTTCCAAGCAGCTCTCAAGGAAACTCAGTTTTCACACTCTATGCTTAGTGCTTTTTGAGTACGTAGGACTGAAATGAATGTTGGTGAGCATCCCACACAAACGAATGCTCCACATGCGGGTTTCACATGCCACCAACTCCACATTGACAGGCAACTTCAGCGCCACAGCCGTTTTCAGATAGCCCTCAATGCAAAGGCTCTAGAAACAAATATTGGTGTGAGAGCTAATTCAATCAAGGAAACACTGCATGTTGGTGAAGGGCATATTGAAGAAGGATCAGCTGAGTGGTTTTTTGTGGGAGAACAACTCCATTTGGCTCACTAACTTCACACACCATCAGGCTTCCAAGCAGCTCTCAAGGAAACTCAGTTTTCAACTCTATGCTTAGTGCCCTTTGAGTGCATTATCTAGGAATGAACCTGGTAGAGCATCCCACACAAACGAATGCTCCACATGCGGGTTTCACATGCCACCAACTCCACATTCTCAGGCAACTTCAGCGCCACAGCCGTTTTCAGATAGCCCTCAATGCAAAGGCTCTAGACGCAAATATTGGTGTGAGAGCTAATTCAATCAAGGAAACACTGCATGTTGGTGAAGGGCATATTGAAGAAGGATCAGCTGAGTGGTTCTTGTGGGAGAACAACTCCATTTGGCTCACTAACTTCACACACCATCAGGCTTCCAAGCAGCTCTCAAGGAAACTCAGTTTTCACACTCTATGCTTAGTGCCCTTTGAGTGCATTATCTAGGAATGAACCTGGTAGAGCATCCCACACAAACGAATGCTCCACATGCGGGTTTCACATGCCACCAACTCCACATTCTCAGGCAACTTCAGCGCCACAGCCGTTTTCAGATAGCCCTCAATGCAAAGGCTCTAGATGCAAATATTGGTGTGAGAGCTAATTCAATCAAGGAAACACTGCATGTTGGTGAAGGGCATATTGAAGAAGGATCAGCAGAGTGGTTCTTGTGGGAGAACAACTCCATTTGGCTCACTAACTTCACACACCATCAGGCTTCCCAGCAGCTCTCAAGGAAACTCAGTTTTCACACTCTATGCTTAGTGCCCTTTGAGTGCATTATCTAGGAATGAACCTGGTAGAGCATCCCACACAAACGAATGCTCCACATGCGGGTTTTACATGCCACCAACTCCACATTCTCAGGCAACTTCAGCGCCACAGCCGTTTTCAGATAGCCCTCAATGCAAAGGCTCTAGACGCAAATATTGGTGTGAGAGCTAATTCAATCAAGGAAACACTGCATGTTGGTGAAGGGCATATTGAAGAAGGATCAGCCGAGTGGTTCTTGTGGGAGAACAACTCCATTTGGCTCACTAACTTCACACACCATCAGGCTTCCAAGCAGCTCTCAAGGAAACTCAGTTTTCACACTCTATGCTTAGTGCCTTTTGAGTACGTAGGACTGAAATGAATGTTGGTGAGCATCCCACACAAACGAATGCTCCACATGCGGGTTTCACATGCCACCAACTCCACATTCTCAGGCAACTTCAGCGCCACAGCCGTTTTCAGATAGCCCTCAATGCAAAGGCTCTAGAAACAAATATTGGTGTGAGAGCTAATTCAATCAAGGAAACACTGCATGTTGGTGAAGGGCATATTGAAGAAGGATCAGCCGAGTGGTTCTTGTGGGAGAACAACTCCATTTGGCTCACTAACTTCACACACCATCAGGCTTCCAAGCAGCTCTCAAGGAAACTCAGTTTTCACACTCTATGCTTAGTGCTTTTTGAGTACGTAGGACTGAAATGAATGTTGGTGAGCATCCCACACAAACGAATGCTCCACATGCGGGTTTCACATGCCACCAACTCCACATTGACAGGCAACTTCAGCGCCACAGCCGTTTTCAGATAGCCCTCAATGCAAAGGCTCTAGAAACAAATATTGGTGTGAGAGCTAATTCAATCAAGGAAACACTGCATGTTGGTGAAGGGCATATTGAAGAAGGATCAGCTGAGTGGTTTTTTGTGGGAGAACAACTCCATTTGGCTCACTAACTTCACACACCATCAGGCTTCCAAGCAGCTCTCAAGGAAACTCAGTTTTCAACTCTATGCTTAGTGCCCTTTGAGTGCATTATCTAGGAATGAACCTGGTAGAGCATCCCACACAAACGAATGCTCCACATGCGGGTTTCACATGCCACCAACTCCACATTCTCAGGCAACTTCAGCGCCACAGCCGTTTTCAGATAGCCCTCAATGCAAAGGCTCTAGACGCAAATATTGGTGTGAGAGCTAATTCAATCAAGGAAACACTGCATGTTGGTGAAGGGCATATTGAAGAAGGATCAGCTGAGTGGTTCTTGTGGGAGAACAACTCCATTTGGCTCACTAACTTCACACACCATCAGGCTTCCAAGCAGCTCTCAAGGAAACTCAGTTTTCACACTCTATGCTTAGTGCCCTTTGAGTGCATTATCTAGGAATGAACCTGGTAGAGCATCCCACACAAACGAATGCTCCACATGCGGGTTTCACATGCCACCAACTCCACATTCTCAGGCAACTTCAGCGCCACAGCCGTTTTCAGATAGCCCTCAATGCAAAGGCTCTAGATGCAAATATTGGTGTGAGAGCTAATTCAATCAAGGAAACACTGCATGTTGGTGAAGGGCATATTGAAGAAGGATCAGCAGAGTGGTTCTTGTGGGAGAACAACTCCATTTGGCTCACTAACTTCACACACCATCAGGCTTCCCAGCAGCTCTCAAGGAAACTCAGTTTTCACACTCTATGCTTAGTGCCCTTTGAGTGCATTATCTAGGAATGAACCTGGTAGAGCATCCCACACAAACGAATGCTCCACATGCGGGTTTTACATGCCACCAACTCCACATTCTCAGGCAACTTCAGCGCCACAGCCGTTTTCAGATAGCCCTCAATGCAAAGGCTCTAGACGCAAATATTGGTGTGAGAGCTAATTCAATCAAGGAAACACTGCATGTTGGTGAAGGGCATATTGAAGAAGGATCAGCCGAGTGGTTCTTGTGGGAGAACAACTCCATTTGGCTCACTAACTTCACACACCATCAGGCTTCCAAGCAGCTCTCAAGGAAACTCAGTTTTCACACTCTATGCTTAGTGCCTTTTGAGTACGTAGGACTGAAATGAATGTTGGTGAGCATCCCACACAAACGAATGCTCCACATGCGGGTTTCACATGCCACCAACTCCACATTCTCAGGCAACTTCAGCGCCACAGCCGTTTTCAGATAGCCCTCAATGCAAAGGCTCTAGAAACAAATATTGGTGTGAGAGCTAATTCAATCAAGGAAACACTGCATGTTGGTGAAGGGCATATTGAAGAAGGATCAGCTGAGTGGTTTTTTCTGGGAGAACAACTCCATTTGGCTCACTAACTTCACACACCATCAGGCTTCCAAGCAGCTCTCAAGGAAACTCAGTTTTCAACTCTATGCTTAGTGCCCTTTGAGTGCATTATCTAGGAATGAACCTGGTAGAGCATCCCACACAAACGAATGCTCCACATGCGGGTTTCACATGCCACCAACTCCACATTGACAGGCAACTTCAGCGCCACAGCCGTTTTCAGATAGCCCTCAATGCAAAGGCTCTAGACGCAAATATTGGTGTGAGAGCTAATTCAATCAAGGAAACACTGCATGTTGGTGAAGGGCATATTGAAGAAGGATCAGCTGAGTGGTTCTTGTGGGAGAACAACTCCATTTGGCTCACTAACTTCACACACCATCAGGCTTCCAAGCAGCTCTCAAGGAAACTCAGTTTTCACACTCTATGCTTAGTGCCCTTTGAGTGCATTATCTAGGAATGAACCTGGTAGAGCATCCCACACAAACGAATGCTCCACATGCGGGTTTCACATGCCACCAACTCCACATTCTCAGGCAACTTCAGCGCCACAGCCGTTTTCAGATAGCCCTCAATGCAAAGGCTCTAGACGCAAATATTGGTGTGAGAGCTAATTCAATCAAGGAAACACTGCATGTTGGTGAAGGGCATATTGAAGAAGGATCAGCCGAGTGGTTCTTGTGGGAGAACAACTCCATTTGGCTCACTAACTTCACACACCATCAGGCTTCCAAGCAGCTCTCAAGGAAACTCAGTTTTCACACTCTATGCTTAGTGCCCTTTGAGTGCATTATCTAGGAATGAACCTGGTAGAGCATCCCACACAAACGAATGCTCCACATGCGGGTTTCACATGCCACCAACTCCACATTCTCAGGCAACTTCAGCGCCACAGCCGTTTTCAGATAGCCCTCAATGCAAAGGCTCTAGACGCAAATATTGGTGTGAGAGCTAATTCAATCAAGGAAACACTGCATGTTGGTGAAGGGCATATTGAAGAAGGATCAGCCGAGTGGTTCTTGTGGGAGAACAACTCCATTTGGCTCACTAACTTCACACACCATCAGGCTTCCAAGCAGCTCTCAAGGAAACTCAGTTTTCATGCTCTATGCTTAGTGCCCTTTGAGTGCATTATCTAGGAATGAACCTGGTAGAGCATCCCACACAAACGAATGCTCCACATGCGGGTTTCACATGCCACCAACTCCACATTCTCAGGCAACTTCAGCGCCACAGCCGTTTTCAGATAGCCCTCAATGCAAAGGCTCTAGACGCAAATATTGGTGTGAGAGCTAATTCAATCAAGGAAACACTGCATGTTGGTGAAGGGCATATTGAAGAAGGATCAGCCGAGTGGTTCTTGTGGGAGAACAACTCCATTTGGCTCACTAACTTCACACACCATCAGGCTTCCAAGCAGCTCTCAAGGAAACTCAGTTTTCAACTCTAGGCTTAGTGCCCTTTGAGTGCATTATCTAGGAATGAACCTGGTAGAGCATCCCACACAAACGAATGCTCCACATGCGGGTTTCACATGCCACCAACTCCACATTCACAGGCAACTTCAGCGCCACAGCCGTTTTCAGATAGCCCTCAATGCAAAGGCTCTAGACGCAAATATTGGTGTGAGAGCTAATTCAATCAAGGAAACACTGCATGTTGGTGAAGGGCATATTGAAGAAGGATCAGCCGAGTGGTTCTTGTGGGAGAACAACTCCATTTGGCTCACTAACTTCACACACCATCAGGCTTCCAAGCAGCTCTCAAGGAAACTCAGTTTTCACACTCTATGCTTAGTGTCCTTTGAGTGCATTATCTAGGAATGAAAATGGTAGAGCATCCCACACAAACGAATGCTCCACATGCGGGTTTCACATGCCACCAACTCCACATTCTCAGGCAACTTCAGCGCCACAGCCGTTTTCAGATAGCCCTCAATGCAAAGGCTCTAGACGCAAATATTGGTGTGAGAGCTAATTCAATCAAGGAAACACTGCATGTTGGTGAAGGGCATATTGAAGAAGGATCAGCCGAGTGGTTCTTGTGGGAGAACAACTCCATTTGGCTCACTAACTTCACACACCATCAGGCTTCCAAGCAGCTCTCAAGGAAACTCAGTTTTCAACTCTATGCTTAGTGCCCTTTGAGTGCATTATCTAGGAATGAACCTGGTAGAGCATCCCACACAAACGAATGCTCCACATGCGGGTTTCACATGCCACCAACTCCACATTGACAGGCAACTTCAGCGCCACAGCCGTTTTCAGATAGCCCTCAATGCAAAGGCTCTAGACGCAAATATTGGTGTGAGAGCTAATTCAATCAAGGAAACACTGCATGTTGGTGAAGGGCATATTGAAGAAGGATCAGCCGAGTGGTTCTTGTGGGAGAACAACTCCATTTGGCTCACTAACTTCACACACCATCAGGCTTCCAAGCAGCTCTCAAGGAAACTCAGTTTTCACACTCTATGCTTAGTGCCTTTTGAGTACGTAGGACTGAAATGAATGTTGGTGAGCATCCCACACAAACGAATGCTCCACATGCGGGTTTCACATGCCACCAACTCCACATTCTCAGGCAACTTCAGCGCCACAGCCGTTTTCAGATAGCCCTCAATGCAAAGGCTCTAGAAACAAATATTGGTGTGAGAGCTAATTCAATCAAGGAAACACTGCATGTTGGTGAAGGGCATATTGAAGAAGGATCAGCTGAGTGGTTTTTTCTGGGAGAACAACTCCATTTGGCTCACTAACTTCACACACCATCAGGCTTCCAAGCAGCTCTCAAGGAAACTCAGTTTTCAACTCTATGCTTAGTGCCCTTTGAGTGCATTATCTAGGAATGAACCTGGTAGAGCATCCCACACAAACGAATGCTCCACATGCGGGTTTCACATGCCACCAACTCCACATTGACAGGCAACTTCAGCGCCACAGCCGTTTTCAGATAGCCCTCAATGCAAAGGCTCTAGACGCAAATATTGGTGTGAGAGCTAATTCAATCAAGGAAACACTGCATGTTGGTGAAGGGCATATTGAAGAAGGATCAGCTGAGTGGTTCTTGTGGGAGAACAACTCCATTTGGCTCACTAACTTCACACACCATCAGGCTTCCAAGCAGCTCTCAAGGAAACTCAGTTTTCACACTCTATGCTTAGTGCCCTTTGAGTGCATTATCTAGGAATGAACCTGGTAGAGCATCCCACACAAACGAATGCTCCACATGCGGGTTTCACATGCCACCAACTCCACATTCTCAGGCAACTTCAGCGCCACAGCCGTTTTCAGATAGCCCTCAATGCAAAGGCTCTAGACGCAAATATTGGTGTGAGAGCTAATTCAATCAAGGAAACACTGCATGTTGGTGAAGGGCATATTGAAGAAGGATCAGCCGAGTGGTTCTTGTGGGAGAACAACTCCATTTGGCTCACTAACTTCACACACCATCAGGCTTCCAAGCAGCTCTCAAGGAAACTCAGTTTTCACACTCTATGCTTAGTGCCCTTTGAGTGCATTATCTAGGAATGAACCTGGTAGAGCATCCCACACAAACGAATGCTCCACATGCGGGTTTCACATGCCACCAACTCCACATTCTCAGGCAACTTCAGCGCCACAGCCGTTTTCAGATAGCCCTCAATGCAAAGGCTCTAGACGCAAATATTGGTGTGAGAGCTAATTCAATCAAGGAAACACTGCATGTTGGTGAAGGGCATATTGAAGAAGGATCAGCCGAGTGGTTCTTGTGGGAGAACAACTCCATTTGGCTCACTAACTTCACACACCATCAGGCTTCCAAGCAGCTCTCAAGGAAACTCAGTTTTCATGCTCTATGCTTAGTGCCCTTTGAGTGCATTATCTAGGAATGAACCTGGTAGAGCATCCCACACAAACGAATGCTCCACATGCGGGTTTCACATGCCACCAACTCCACATTCTCAGGCAACTTCAGCGCCACAGCCGTTTTCAGATAGCCCTCAATGCAAAGGCTCTAGACGCAAATATTGGTGTGAGAGCTAATTCAATCAAGGAAACACTGCATGTTGGTGAAGGGCATATTGAAGAAGGATCAGCCGAGTGGTTCTTGTGGGAGAACAACTCCATTTGGCTCACTAACTTCACACACCATCAGGCTTCCAAGCAGCTCTCAAGGAAACTCAGTTTTCAACTCTAGGCTTAGTGCCCTTTGAGTGCATTATCTAGGAATGAACCTGGTAGAGCATCCCACACAAACGAATGCTCCACATGCGGGTTTCACATGCCACCAACTCCACATTCACAGGCAACTTCAGCGCCACAGCCGTTTTCAGATAGCCCTCAATGCAAAGGCTCTAGACGCAAATATTGGTGTGAGAGCTAATTCAATCAAGGAAACACTGCATGTTGGTGAAGGGCATATTGAAGAAGGATCAGCCGAGTGGTTCTTGTGGGAGAACAACTCCATTTGGCTCACTAACTTCACACACCATCAGGCTTCCAAGCAGCTCTCAAGGAAACTCAGTTTTCACACTCTATGCTTAGTGTCCTTTGAGTGCATTATCTAGGAATGAACCTGGTAGAGCATCCCACACAAACGAATGCTCCACATGCGGGTTTCACATGCCACCAACTCCACATTCTCAGGCAACTTCAGCGCCACAGCCGTTTTCAGATAGCCCTCAATGCAAAGGCTCTAGACGCAAATATTGGTGTGAGAGCTAATTCAATCAAGGAAACACTGCATGTTGGTGAAGGGCATATTGAAGAAGGATCAGCCGAGTGGTTCTTGTGGGAGAACAACTCCATTTGGCTCACTAACTTCACACACCATCAGGCTTCCAAGCAGCTCTCAAGGAAACTCAGTTTTCAACTCTATGCTTAGTGCCCTTTGAGTGCATTATCTAGGAATGAACCTGGTAGAGCATCCCACACAAACGAATGCTCCACATGCGGGTTTCACATGCCACCAACTCCACATTGACAGGCAACTTCAGCGCCACAGCCGTTTTCAGATAGCCCTCAATGCAAAGGCTCTAGACGCAAATATTGGTGTGAGAGCTAATTCAATCAAGGAAACACTGCATGTTGGTGAAGGGCATATTGAAGAAGGATCAGCCGAGTGGTTCTTGTGGGAGAACAACTCCATTTGGCTCACTAACTTCACACACCATCAGGCTTCCAAGCAGCTCTCAAGGAAACTCAGTTTTCACACTCTATGCTTAGTGCCCTTTGAGTGCATTATCTAGGAATGAACCTGGTAGAGCATCCCACACAAACGAATGCTCCACATGCGGGTTTCACATGCCACCAACTCCACATTCTCAGGCAACTTCAGCGCCACAGCCGTTTTCAGATAGCCCTCAATGCAAAGGCTCTAGATGCAAATATTGGTGTGAGAGCTAATTCAATCAAGGAAACACTGCATGTTGGTGAAGGGCATATTGAAGAAGGATCAGCCGAGTGGTTCTTGTGGGAGAACAACTCTATTTGGCTCACTAACTTCACACACCATCAGGCTTCCAAACAGCTCTCAAGGAAACTCAGTTTTCAACTCTAGGCTTAGTGCCCTTTGAGTGCATTATCTAGGAATGTACCTGGTAGAGCATCCCACACAAACGAATGCTCCACATGCGGGTTTCACATGCCACCAACTCCACATTCACAGGAACTTCAGCGCCACAGCCGTTTTCAGATAGCCCTCAATGCAAAGGCTCTAGACGCAAATATTGGTGTGAGAGCTAATTCAATCAAGGAAACACTGCATGTTGGTGAAGGGCATATTGAAGAAGGATCAGCTGAGTGGTTCTTGTGGGAGAACAACTCCATTTGGCTCACTAACTTCACACACCATCAGGCTTCCAAGCAGCTCTCAAGGAAACTCAGTTTTCACACTCTATGCTTAGTGCCCTTTGAGTGCATTATCTAGGAATGAACCTGGTAGAGCATCCCACACAAACGAATGCTCCACATGCGGGTTTCACATGCCACCAACTCCACATTCTCAGGCAACTTCAGCGCCACAGCCGTTTTCAGATAGCCCTCAATGCAAAGGCTCTAGATGCAAATATTGGTGTGAGAGCTAATTCAATCAAGGAAACACTGCATGTTGGTGAAGGGCATATTGAAGAAGGATCAGCAGAGTGGTTCTTGTGGGAGAACAACTCCATTTGGCTCACTAACTTCACACACCATCAGGCTTCCCAGCAGCTCTCAAGGAAACTCAGTTTTCACACTCCATGCTTAGTGCCCTTTGAGTGCATTATCTAGGAATGAACCTGGTAGAGCATCCCACACAAACGAATGCTCCACATGCGGGTTTTACATGCCACCAACTCCACATTCTCAGGCAACTTCAGCGCCACAGCCGTTTTCAGATAGCCCTCAATGCAAAGGCTCTAGACGCAAATATTGGTGTGAGAGCTAATTCAATCAAGGAAACACTGCATGTTGGTGAAGGGCATATTGAAGAAGGATCAGCCGAGTGGTTCTTGTGGGAGAACAACTCCATTTGGCTCACTAACTTCACACACCATCAGGCTTCCAAGCAGCTCTCAAGGAAACTCAGTTTTCACACTCTATGCTTAGTGCCTTTTGAGTACGTAGGACTGAAATGAATGTTGGTGAGCATCCCACACAAACGAATGCTCCACATGCGGGTTTCACATGCCACCAACTCCACATTCTCAGGCAACTTCAGCGCCACAGCCGTTTTCAGATAGCCCTCAATGCAAAGGCTCTAGAAACAAATATTGGTGTGAGAGCTAATTCAATCAAGGAAACACTGCATGTTGGTGAAGGGCATATTGAAGAAGGATCAGCCGAGTGGTTCTTGTGGGAGAACAACTCCATTTGGCTCACTAACTTCACACACCATCAGGCTTCCAAGCAGCTCTCAAGGAAACTCAGTTTTCACACTCTATGCTTAGTGCTTTTTGAGTACGTAGGACTGAAATGAATGTTGGTGAGCATCCCACACAAACGAATGCTCCACATGCGGGTTTCACATGCCACCAACTCCACATTGACAGGCAACTTCAGCGCCACAGCCGTTTTCAGATAGCCCTCAATGCAAAGGCTCTAGAAACAAATATTGGTGTGAGAGCTAATTCAATCAAGGAAACACTGCATGTTGGTGAAGGGCATATTGAAGAAGGATCAGCTGAGTGGTTTTTTGTGGGAGAACAACTCCATTTGGCTCACTAACTTCACACACCATCAGGCTTCCAAGCAGCTCTCAAGGAAACTCAGTTTTCAACTCTATGCTTAGTGCCCTTTGAGTGCATTATCTAGGAATGAACCTGGTAGAGCATCCCACACAAACGAATGCTCCACATGCGGGTTTCACATGCCACCAACTCCACATTCTCAGGCAACTTCAGCGCCACAGCCGTTTTCAGATAGCCCTCAATGCAAAGGCTCTAGACGCAAATATTGGTGTGAGAGCTAATTCAATCAAGGAAACACTGCATGTTGGTGAAGGGCATATTGAAGAAGGATCAGCTGAGTGGTTCTTGTGGGAGAACAACTCCATTTGGCTCACTAACTTCACACACCATCAGGCTTCCAAGCAGCTCTCAAGGAAACTCAGTTTTCACACTCTATGCTTAGTGCCCTTTGAGTGCATTATCTAGGAATGAACCTGGTAGAGCATCCCACACAAACGAATGCTCCACATGCGGGTTTCACATGCCACCAACTCCACATTCTCAGGCAACTTCAGCGCCACAGCCGTTTTCAGATAGCCCTCAATGCAAAGGCTCTAGATGCAAATATTGGTGTGAGAGCTAATTCAATCAAGGAAACACTGCATGTTGGTGAAGGGCATATTGAAGAAGGATCAGCAGAGTGGTTCTTGTGGGAGAACAACTCCATTTGGCTCACTAACTTCACACACCATCAGGCTTCCCAGCAGCTCTCAAGGAAACTCAGTTTTCACACTCTATGCTTAGTGCCCTTTGAGTGCATTATCTAGGAATGAACCTGGTAGAGCATCCCACACAAACGAATGCTCCACATGCGGGTTTTACATGCCACCAACTCCACATTCTCAGGCAACTTCAGCGCCACAGCCGTTTTCAGATAGCCCTCAATGCAAAGGCTCTAGACGCAAATATTGGTGTGAGAGCTAATTCAATCAAGGAAACACTGCATGTTGGTGAAGGGCATATTGAAGAAGGATCAGCCGAGTGGTTCTTGTGGGAGAACAACTCCATTTGGCTCACTAACTTCACACACCATCAGGCTTCCAAGCAGCTCTCAAGGAAACTCAGTTTTCACACTCTATGCTTAGTGCCTTTTGAGTACGTAGGACTGAAATGAATGTTGGTGAGCATCCCACACAAACGAATGCTCCACATGCGGGTTTCACATGCCACCAACTCCACATTCTCAGGCAACTTCAGCGCCACAGCCGTTTTCAGATAGCCCTCAATGCAAAGGCTCTAGAAACAAATATTGGTGTGAGAGCTAATTCAATCAAGGAAACACTGCATGTTGGTGAAGGGCATATTGAAGAAGGATCAGCTGAGTGGTTTTTTCTGGGAGAACAACTCCATTTGGCTCACTAACTTCACACACCATCAGGCTTCCAAGCAGCTCTCAAGGAAACTCAGTTTTCAACTCTATGCTTAGTGCCCTTTGAGTGCATTATCTAGGAATGAACCTGGTAGAGCATCCCACACAAACGAATGCTCCACATGCGGGTTTCACATGCCACCAACTCCACATTGACAGGCAACTTCAGCGCCACAGCCGTTTTCAGATAGCCCTCAATGCAAAGGCTCTAGACGCAAATATTGGTGTGAGAGCTAATTCAATCAAGGAAACACTGCATGTTGGTGAAGGGCATATTGAAGAAGGATCAGCTGAGTGGTTCTTGTGGGAGAACAACTCCATTTGGCTCACTAACTTCACACACCATCAGGCTTCCAAGCAGCTCTCAAGGAAACTCAGTTTTCACACTCTATGCTTAGTGCCCTTTGAGTGCATTATCTAGGAATGAACCTGGTAGAGCATCCCACACAAACGAATGCTCCACATGCGGGTTTCACATGCCACCAACTCCACATTCTCAGGCAACTTCAGCGCCACAGCCGTTTTCAGATAGCCCTCAATGCAAAGGCTCTAGACGCAAATATTGGTGTGAGAGCTAATTCAATCAAGGAAACACTGCATGTTGGTGAAGGGCATATTGAAGAAGGATCAGCCGAGTGGTTCTTGTGGGAGAACAACTCCATTTGGCTCACTAACTTCACACACCATCAGGCTTCCAAACAGCTCTCAAGGAAACTCAGTTTTCACACTCTATGCTTAGTGCCCTTTGAGTGCATTATCTAGGAATGAACCTGGTAGAGCATCCCACACAAACGAATGCTCCACATGCGGGTTTCACATGCCACCAACTCCACATTCTCAGGCAACTTCAGCGCCACAGCCGTTTTCAGATAGCCCTCAATGCAAAGGCTCTAGACGCAAATATTGGTGTGAGAGCTAATTCAATCAAGGAAACACTGCATGTTGGTGAAGGGCATATTGAAGAAGGATCAGCCGAGTGGTTCTTGTGGGAGAACAACTCCATTTGGCTCACTAACTTCCCACACCATCAGGCTTCCAAGCAGCTCTCAAGGAAACTCAGTTTTCATGCTCTATGCTTAGTGCCCTTTGAGTGCATTATCTAGGAATGAACCTGGTAGAGCATCCCACACAAACGAATGCTCCACATGCGGGTTTCACATGCCACCAACTCCACATTCTCAGGCAACTTCAGCGCCACAGCCGTTTTCAGATAGCCCTCAATGCAAAGGCTCTAGACGCAAATATTGGTGTGAGAGCTAATTCAATCAAGGAAACACTGCATGTTGGTGAAGGGCATATTGAAGAAGGATCAGCCGAGTGGTTCTTGTGGGAGAACAACTCCATTTGGCTCACTAACTTCACACACCATCAGGCTTCCAAGCAGCTCTCAAGGAAACTCAGTTTTCAACTCTAGGCTTAGTGCCCTTTGAGTGCATTATCTAGGAATGAACCTGGTAGAGCATCCCACACAAACGAATGCTCCACATGCGGGTTTCACATGCCACCAACTCCACATTCACAGGCAACTTCAGCGCCACAGCCGTTTTCAGATAGCCCTCAATGCAAAGGCTCTAGACGCAAATATTGGTGTGAGAGCTAATTCAATCAAGGAAACACTGCATGTTGGTGAAGGGCATATTGAAGAAGGATCAGCTGAGTGGTTCTTGTGGGAGAACAACTCCATTTGGCTCACTAACTTCACACACCATCAGGCTTCCAAGCAGCTCTCAAGGAAACTCAGTTTTCACACTCTATGCTTAGTGCCCTTTGAGTGCATTATCTAGGAATGAACCTGGTAGAGCATCCCACACAAACGAATGCTCCACATGCGGGTTTCACATGCCACCAACTCCACATTCTCAGGCAACTTCAGCGCCACAGCCGTTTTCAGATAGCCCTCAATGCAAAGGCTCTAGACGCAAATATTGGTGTGAGAGCTAATTCAATCAAGGAAACACTGCATGTTGGTGAAGGGCATATTGAAGAAGGATCAGCCGAGTGGTTCTTGTGGGAGAACAACTCCATTTGGCTCACTAACTTCACACACCATCAGGCTTCCAAACAGCTCTCAAGGAAACTCAGTTTTCACACTCTATGCTTAGTGCCCTTTGAGTGCATTATCTAGGAATGAACCTGGTAGAGCATCCCACACAAACGAATGCTCCACATGCGGGTTTCACATGCCACCAACTCCACATTCTCAGGCAACTTCAGCGCCACAGCCGTTTTCAGATAGCCCTCAATGCAAAGGCTCTAGACGCAAATATTGGTGTGAGAGCTAATTCAATCAAGGAAACACTGCATGTTGGTGAAGGGCATATTGAAGAAGGATCAGCCGAGTGGTTCTTGTGGGAGAACAACTCCATTTGGCTCACTAACTTCCCACACCATCAGGCTTCCAAGCAGCTCTCAAGGAAACTCAGTTTTCATGCTCTATGCTTAGTGCCCTTTGAGTGCATTATCTAGGAATGAACCTGGTAGAGCATCCCACACAAACGAATGCTCCACATGCGGGTTTCACATGCCACCAACTCCACATTCTCAGGCAACTTCAGCGCCACAGCCGTTTTCAGATAGCCCTCAATGCAAAGGCTCTAGACGCAAATATTGGTGTGAGAGCTAATTCAATCAAGGAAACACTGCATGTTGGTGAAGGGCATATTGAAGAAGGATCAGCCGAGTGGTTCTTGTGGGAGAACAACTCCATTTGGCTCACTAACTTCACACACCATCAGGCTTCCAAGCAGCTCTCAAGGAAACTCAGTTTTCAACTCTAGGCTTAGTGCCCTTTGAGTGCATTATCTAGGAATGAACCTGGTAGAGCATCCCACACAAACGAATGCTCCACATGCGGGTTTCACATGCCACCAACTCCACATTCACAGGCAACTTCAGCGCCACAGCCGTTTTCAGATAGCCCTCAATGCAAAGGCTCTAGACGCAAATATTGGTGTGAGAGCTAATTCAATCAAGGAAACACTGCATGTTGGTGAAGGGCATATTGAAGAAGGATCAGCCGAGTGGTTCTTGTGGGAGAACAACTCCATTTGGCTCACTAACTTCACACACCATCAGGCTTCCAAGCAGCTCTCAAGGAAACTCAGTTTTCACACTCTATGCTTAGTGTCCTTTGAGTGCATTATCTAGGAATGAACCTGGTAGAGCATCCCACACAAACGAATGCTCCACATGCGGGTTTCACATGCCACCAACTCCACATTCTCAGGCAACTTCAGCGCCACAGCCGTTTTCAGATAGCCCTCAATGCAAAGGCTCTAGACGCAAATATTGGTGTGAGAGCTAATTCAATCAAGGAAACACTGCATGTTGGTGAAGGGCATATTGAAGAAGGATCAGCCGAGTGGTTCTTGTGGGAGAACAACTCCATTTGGCTCACTAACTTCACACACCATCAGGCTTCCAAGCAGCTCTCAAGGAAACTCAGTTTTCAACTCTATGCTTAGTGCCCTTTGAGTGCATTATCTAGGAATGAACCTGGTAGAGCATCCCACACAAACGAATGCTCCACATGCGGGTTTCACATGCCACCAACTCCACATTGACAGGCAACTTCAGCGCCACAGCCGTTTTCAGATAGCCCTCAATGCAAAGGCTCTAGACGCAAATATTGGTGTGAGAGCTAATTCAATCAAGGAAACACTGCATGTTGGTGAAGGGCATATTGAAGAAGGATCAGCCGAGTGGTTCTTGTGGGAGAACAACTCTATTTGGCTCACTAACTTCACACACCATCAGGCTTCCAAACAGCTCTCAAGGAAACTCAGTTTTCACACTCTATGCTTAGTGCCCTTTGAGTGCATTATCTAGGAATGAACCTGTTAGAGCATCCCACAAAAACGAATGCTCCACATGCGGGTTTCACATGCCACCAACTCCACATTCACAGGCAACTTCAGCGCCACAGCCGTTTTCAGATAGCCCTCAATGCAAAGGCTCTAGACGCAAATAATGGTGTGAGAGCTAATTCAATCAAGGAAACACTGCATGTTGGTGAAGGGCATATTGAAGAAGGATCAGCCGAGTGGTTCTTGTGATAGAACAACTCCATTTGACTCACTAACTTCACACACCATCAGGCTTCCAAGCAGCTCTCAAGGAAACTCAGTTTTCACACTCTATGCTTAGTGCCCTTTGAGTGCATTATCTAGGAATGAACCTGGTAGAGCATCCCACACAAACGAATGCTCCACATGCGGGTTTCACATGCCACCAACTCCACATTCTCAGGCAACTTCAGCGCCACAGCTGTTTTCAGATAGCCCTCAATGCAAAGGCTCTAGACGCAAATATTGGTGTGAGAGCTAATTCAATCAAGGAAACACTGCATGTTGGTGAAGGGCATATTGAAGAAGGATCAGCCGAGTGGTTCTTGTGGGAGAACAACTCCATTTGGCTCACTAAATTCACACATCATCAGGCTTCCAAGCAGCTCTCAAGGAAACTCAGTTTTCACACTCTATGCTTAGTGCCCTTTGAGTGCATTATCTAGGAATGAACCTGGTAGAGCATCCCACACAAACGAATGCTCCACATGCGGGTTTCACATGCCACCAACTCCACATTCTCAGGCAACTTCAGCGCCACAGCCGTTTTCAGATAGCCCTCAATGCAAAGGCTCTAGACGCAAATATTGGTGTGAGAGCTAATTCAATCAAGGAAACACTGCTTGTTGGTGAAGGGCATATTGAAGAAGGATCAGCCGAGTGGTTCTTGTGGGAGAACAACTCCATTTGGCTCACTAACTTCACACACCATCAGGCTTCCAAGCAGCTCTCAAGGAAACTCAGTTTTCACACTCTATGCTTAGTGCCCTTTGAGTGCATTATCTAGGAATGAACCTGGTAGAGCATCCCACACAAACGAATGCTCCACATGCGGGTTTCACATGCCACCAACTCCACATTCTCAGGCAACTTCAGAGCCACAGCCGTTTTCAGATAGCCCTCAATGCAAAGGCTCTAGACGCAAATATTGGTGTGAGAGCTAATTCAATCAAGGAAACACTGCATGTTGGTGAAGGGCATATTGAAGAAGGATCAGCCGAGTGGTTCTTGTGGGAGAACAACTCCATTTGGCTCACTAACTTCACACACCATCAGGCTTCCAAGCAGCTCTCAAGGAAACTCAGTTTTCACACTCTATGCTTAGTGCCCTTTGAGTGCATTATCTAGGAATGAACCTAGTAGAGCATCCCACACAAACGAATGCTCCACATGCGGGTTTCACATGCCACCAACTCCACATTCTCAGGCAACTTCAGCGCCACAGCCATTTTCAGATAGCCCTCAATGCAAAGGCTCTAGACGCAAATATTGGTGTGAGAGCTAATTCAATCAAGGAAACACTGCATGTTGGTGAAGGGCATATTGAAGAAGGATCAGCTGAGTGGTTCTTGTGGGAGAACAACTCCATTTGGCTCACTAACTTCACACACCATCAGGCTTCCAAGCAGCTCTCAAGGAAACTCAGTTTTCACACTCTATGCTTAGTGCCCTTTGAGTGCATTATCTAGGAATGAACCTGGTAGAGCATCCCACACAAACGAATGCTCCAACATGCGGGTTTCACATGCCACCAACTCCACATTCACAGGCAACTTCAGCGCCACAGCTGTTTTCAGATAGCCCTCAATGCAAAGGCTCTAGACGCAAATACTGGTGTGAGAGCTAATTCAATCAAGGAAACACTGCATGTTGGTGAAGGGCATAATAAAGAAGGATCAGCCGAGTGGTTCTTGTGGGAGAACAACTCCATTTGGCTCACTAACTTCACACACCATCAGGCTTCCAAGCAGCTCTCAAGGAAACTCAGTTTTCACACTCTATGCTTAGTGCCCTTTGAGTGCATTATCTAGGAATGAACCTGGTAGAGCATCCCACACAAACGAATGCTCCACATGCGGGTTTCACATGCCACCAACTCCACATTCACAGGCAACTTCAGCGCCACTGCCGTTTTCAGATAGCCCTCAATGCACAGGCTCTAGACGCAAATATTGGTGTGAGAGCTAATTCAATCAAGGAAACACTGCATGTTGGTGAAGGGCATATTGAAGAAGGATCAGCCGAGTGGTTCTTGTGGGAGAACAACTCCATTTGGCTCACTAACTTCACACACCATCAGGCTTCCCAGCAGCTCTCAAGGAAACTCAGTTTTCACACTCTATGCTTAGTGCCCTTTGAGTGCATTATCTAGGAATGAACCTGGTAGAGCATCCCACACAAACGAATGCTCCACATGCGGGTTTCACATGCCACCAACTCCACATTCTCAGGCAACTTCAGCGCCACAGCTATTTTCAGATAGCCCTCAATGCAAAGGCTCTAGACGCAAATATTGGTGTGAGAGCTAATTCAATCAAGGAAACACTGCATGTTGGTGAAGGGCATATTGAAGAAGGATCAGCCGAGTGGTTCTTGTGGGAGAACAAATCCATTTGGCTCACTAACTTCACACACCATCAGGCTTCCAAGCAGCTCTCAAGGAAACTCAGTTTTCACACTCTATGCTTAGTGCCCTTTGAGTGCATTATCTAGGAATGAACCTGGTAGAGCATCCCACACAAACGAATGCTCCACATGCGGGTTTCACATGCCACCAACTCCACATTGACAGGCAACTTCAGCGCCACAGCTGTTTTCAGATAGCCCTCAATGCAAAGGCTCTAGACGCAAATATTGGTGTGAGAGCTAATTCAATCAAGGAAACACTGCATGTTGGTGAAGGGCATATTGAAGAAGGATCAGCCGAGTGGTTCTTGTGGGAGAAGAACTCCATTTGGCTCACTAACTTCACACACCATCAGGCTTCCAAGCAGCTCTCAAGGAAACTCAGTTTTCAACTCTAGGCTTAGTGCCCTTTGAGTGCATTATCTAGGAATGAACCTGGTAGAGCATCCCACACAAACGAATGCTCCACATGCGGGTTTCACATGCCACCAACTCCACATTGACAGGCAACTTCAGCGCCACAGCCGTTTTCAGATAGCCCTCAATGCAAAGGCTCTAGACGCAAATATTGGTGTGAGAGCTAATTCAATCAAGGAAACACTGCATGTTGGTGAAGGGCATATTGAAGAAGGGTCAGCCGAGTGGTTCTTGTGGGAGAACAACTCCATTTGGCTCACTAACTTCACACACCATCAGGCTTTCAAGCAGCTCTCAAGGAAACTCAGTTTTCACACTCTATGCTTAGTGCCCTTTGAGTGCATTATCTAGGAATGAACCTGGTAGAGCATCCCACACAAACGAATGCTCCACATGCGCGTTTCACATGCCACCAACTCCACATTCTCAGGCAACTTCAGCGCCATAGCCGTTTTCAGATAGCCCTCAATGCGAAGGCTCTAGACGCAAATATTGGTGTGAGAGCTAATTCAATCAAGGAAACACTGCATGTTGGTGAAGGGCATATTGAAGAAGGATCAGCCGAGTGGTTCTTGTGGGAGAACAACTCCATTTGGCTCACTAACTTCACAGACCATCAGGCTTCCAGCAGCTCTCAAGGAAACTCAGTTTTAACGCTCTAGGCTTAGTGCCCTTTGAGTGCATTATCTAGGAATGAACCTGGTAGAGCATCCCACACAAACGAATGCTCCACATGCGGGTTTCACATGCCACCAACTCCACATTTTCAGGCAACTTCAGCGCCACAGCCGTTTTCAGATAGCCCTCAATGCAAAGGCTCTAGACGCAAATATTGGTGTGAGAGCTAATTCAATCAAGGAAACACTGCATGTTGGTGAAGGGCATATTGAAGAAGGATCAGCCGAGTGGTTCTTGTGGGAGAACAACTCCATTTGGCTCACTAACTTCACACACCACCAGGCTTCCAAGCAGCTCTCAAGGAAACTCAGTTTTCACACTCTATGCTTAGTGCCCCTTGAGTGCATTATCTAGGAATGAACCTGGTAGTGCATCCCACACAAACGAATGCTCCACATGCGGGTTTCACATGCCACCAACTCCACATTCTCAGGCAACTTCAGCGCCACAGCCATTTTCAGATAGCCCTCATGCAAAGTCTCTAGACGCAAATACTGGTGTGAGAGCTAATTCAATCAAGGAAACACTGCATGTTGGTGAAGGGCATAATGAAGAAGGATCAGCCGAGTGGTTCTTGTGGGAGAACAACTCCATTTGGCTCACTAACTTCACACACCATCAGGCTTCCAAGCAGCTCTCAAGGAAACTCAGTTTTCAACTCTAGGCTTAGTGCCCTTTGAGTGCATTATCTAGGAATGAACCTGGTAGAGCATCCCACACAAACGAATGCTCCACATGCGGGTTTCACATGCCACCAACTCCACATTGACAGGCAACTTCAGCGCCACAGCCGTTTTCAGATAGCCCTCAATGCAAAGGCTCTAGACGCAAATATTGGTGTGAGAGCTAATTCAATCAAGGAAACACTGCATGTTGGTGAAGGGCATATTGAAGAAGGATCAGCCGAGTGGTTCTTGTGGGAGAACAACTCCATTTGGCTCACTAACTTCACACACCATCAGGCTTCCAAACAGCTCTCAAGGAAACTCAGTTTTCACACTCTATGCTTAGTGCTCTTTGATTGCATTATCTAGGAATGAACCTGGTAGAGCATCCCACACAAACGAATGCTCCACATGCGGGTTTCACATGCCACCAACTCCACATTCACAGGCAACTTCAGCGCCACAGCCATTTTCAGATAGCCCTCAATGCAAAGGCTCTAGACGCAAATATTGGTGTGAGAGCTAATTCAATCAAGGAAACACTGCATGTTGGTGAAGGGCATATTGAAGAAGGATCAGCCGACTGGTTCTTGTGGAAGAACAACTCCATTTGGCTCACTAACTTCACACACCATCAGGCTTCCAAGCAGCTCTCAAGGAAACTCAGTTTTCACAA